>NW_008341028.1:2149312-2149730 GCF_000622305.1 Nannospalax galili | reverse complement strand
CCCTCCAACATTTGGTATCATTTGTTTTCTTGATCTTAGCCAGTCTGACTGGGGTAAGGTGAAATCTTAAAGTGGTTTTAATTTGCATTTCCCTGATTATTAGTGATGTTTCATAGCCATCTTTAATTCTTCTTTTGAAAACTTTCTGTTCAGCTCCTTAGCCCATCTTTCAATTGGGTTGTTTCTTGTCTTGCTTCTCTGTTTTTTAGTTCGTTATATATTCTGGTACATTAAACCTCTATCAGATGTGTTGCTGGTGAAGATTTTCTCCCATTCTGCGGGTTTTCTGTTTGTTTCCTTGGTTGTCTCCTTTGATGTACAGAAGCTTTTTAGTTTGATGAGGTCCCACATGTTAATTCTTGCCCTTGTTTCCTGGGCTATTGGTGTCCGGTTTAGAAAGTCCTTTCCTCCGCCTATA
>NW_008341028.1:2146840-2148210 GCF_000622305.1 Nannospalax galili | reverse complement strand
GTGTTTAGAATTGGAATGTCCTCTGTTAACTCTCTGCCCTGTTGATCTATCTAATGGAGACAGTGGGGTACTGAAGTCACCTACTATTAATGAGTTGGGATTAATCTGGATCTTAAAGTCCTGTAGTATTTTTTTTATGAAGTTGGGTGCACCAGAGTTTGGTGAATATATGTTCATGATTGTAATATCTTCTTGATTGATTGTTCCTTTGATCAAAATGAAATAGCCCTCTTTGTCTTTTCTGGTTAGTTTCAGTTTAAAGTCTGTTTTGTAAGATACTAGGATTGCTATGCCTGTTTTTTTCTTAGTGCCATTTGCTTGGTATATTTTGTTCCATCCTTTCACTTTGAGATAGTGTCTGTCCTTGAAAGTAAGATGAGTTTCTTGCAGACAACAAAAAGATGGGTTTTGTTTCTTAATCCATTCATATAGTCTGTGTCTTTTGACTGGGGAGTTCAGTCCATTAATGTTTAAGGTTATTAATGAAAGATGCGTATTGAATCCTGTCATTTCTTTTTTGTTTACATTCTTGCTATAGCTGTACTTGTACACTGTTATACCCTCGTTGGAATTCTTTCTGCAGCCCCTTGGGTATAGTCATTCCTTTCTTCAGCTCTTTGTATTGCTCCCAGAACTCTCTGAAGGGCTGGTTTTGTGGACAAGAATTCCTTCAGCCTATTTATGTCATGGAAGATTTTTCTTTACCCTTCGACTATAGCAGACATTTTGGCTGGGTATAGTAATCTAGGTTGGCATCTGTGGTCAATTAAAACCGGTAATGCTTTGATCCCGGCTCTTCTGGCTTTCATAGTTTAAGGTGAAAAGTCAGCTGTAATCCTAATGGGTTTTCCTTTATATGTGACTTGTTGTTTTTCTTTTGCAGCTTTCAGTATTATCTCTTTGTTCTGTGCGTTTAGTGTTTTTACTATGATGTGCCATGGAGAGTTTCTTTTCTGGTCCTGTCTGTTTGGTGTTCTATATGCTTCTTATAATTATTTGGCATGTCTTTCTTCCACTGTTCTGTTGAAGATCTGGTCCATGTCATTATCTTGGTATTCTTCTCCTTCCTGTATTCCTATGATTTGTAAGTTTGGTCTTTTTATGGTGTCACATAATTCCTGCATATTCCATTCTTGTGATTTCTTAAATTTTTCATAATCTTTGCTTGACTGGTCTAGTTTGTCCACTTTTTCTTCCAGTCTTGATACTCTGTTTTCCATTTCATTCATCCTTTTGGTGAGGCTTTCTCCTGTCATTTCTAATTGGCTTACTGAGTGTTTCACTTCCTTCTTCATTTCAGCCTGGGTATTCTTCAATATTTCTAACTCTTTTCTGAATTTATTCAGAAGTTTATCCCTATCTTCCTTCAG
>NW_008341028.1:2141448-2146815 GCF_000622305.1 Nannospalax galili | reverse complement strand
TGCAGGTCCAGGGAAGCAGGGAGAGGTGAGGGCGGGGCCAGGTCCCATGGAAGCAGTGCTCCTGGAGCCCAAGGAAGGCACCAAGCTGGACTGGGTGGAAAGGATCAGGAAGCAGCTCTGGTTCCCCAGGTGTCTGGGGACCCAAGACCAGGAATGATGCAGGGCCCAAACCAGGAGCAGAGAACCACGGGGGAGATGGAAGGGTGAATGAGGCTGGGGGAGTCAAGGCATGGAGGGCTCCACGATAGACCCACCCCAAGAGGCCTGAGCATAGGAGAGCAGGCCAGGAGAGTTAGCCGGTGGTGCAGGTCCAGGGAAGCAGAGAGATGAGAACAGGTCCAGGTCCAGAGGCAGTGCTCCTGGGGCCCAAGGAAGGCATCAAGCTGGTCGGGGTGAAAAGGATCAGGAAGCAGCACTGGCTCCCCAGGTGTCTCGGGCCCATAGACTAGGAATGGCACAGGGCCCAAGCTAGGAGTAGAGAACAGCAGGAGAGATGGAAGGATGAAAGCGGCTGGGAGAGTCAAGGCGCAGAGGGCTGTGTGATAGACTTACCCCAAGAGAGGACTGAGGGCAGGAGAGCAGGGCAGGAGAGTTAGCTGGTGGTGCAGGTCCAGGGAAGCAGAGAGAGATGAGAGCAGGTCCAGGTCCAGAAGCAGTGCCCCTGAGGCCCAAGGAAGGCACCAAGTTGGTCTGGGTGAAAAGGATCAGGAAGCAATATTGGCTCCCCAGGTGTCTGGGGCCCCAAGACTAGGAATGGCACAGGGCTCAAACTAGGAGTAGAGAACAGCGGGGGAGATGGAAGGGTGAATGAGGCTGGGGGAGTCAAGGCACGGAGGGCTCTGCGATAGTCTTGGCCCAAGAGGCCTGAGGATAGGAGAGCTGGTTAGGAGAGTTAGCCGGTCGTGCAGGTCCAAGGAAGCAGAGAGAGGTGAGGGTGGGGCCAGGTCCAGAAGCAGTGCTCTTGGAGCCCAAGGAAGGCACTAAGTTGGTATGGGTGAAAAGGATCAGGAAGCAATATTATTTCCCCAGGTGTCTGGGTACCCAAGACTAGGAATGGCACAGGGCCCAAACTAGGAGTAGAGAACAGCGGCGGATTTGGAAGGGTGAATGAGGCTGGGGGAGTCAAGGCGCAGAGGGCTGTGCAATAGACTTGGCCCAAGAGGCCTGAGGATAGGAGAGCAGGTTAGGAGAGTTAGCCAGTGGTGCAGGTTTTGGGAAACAGAGAGAGGTGAGGGTGGGGCCAGGTCCAGAAGCAGTGCTCTTGGAGCCCAAGGAAGGCACTAAGTTGATCTAGGTGAAAAGGATCAGGAAGCAGTATTGGTTCCCCAGGTGTCTGGGGACCCAAGACTAGGAATGGTGCAGAGCCCAAACTAGGAGTAGAGAACAGCGGGGGAAATGGAAGGGTGAATGAGGCTGGGGGAGTCAAGGCGCGGAGGGCTCCACGATAGACTTACCCCAAGAGAGGCCTGAGGGTAGGAGCTGCACTGTCCCTTTATATTGGGACTCCTCCCACTGCTGCAGGGCTAGACTTCTCTGCCCCTTAAGTAGTGGCCCAGAACTTTCCAGATAGCCTGGAAGTGCTTGAATTTGGCCTCCAGGTGGTGGTGAACTTTCCGAATCATGCCATGCCCATTCCCTTACTCTGGGATCACCTACAGCCCCTCCCAAGTCTGCAGAGCTAGGCTTCTCTGCCCTTGAGTATGGGCCCAGCCCTTTGCAGCCTGCCTGAGAATGCCTGAATACAGCTTCCACCAAACAAGCTCCCCAAATAGTTCTGTGCCTGCTGGCTAGAGGGGCCTAGACCTGAGGAGGAAGCATAAGAGCATCTGATTCTCACCTGATTTGGGCCTCTGTGGGTCTAGAGTCATCTTGTCCCTCCAATATAAAATCCAAAGAGAGAACCTGAAGCCTAAATCAACCAGTTGTTCACACCTAATAAGAAAACAACCAATGCACATTAAGTAAACAGAATCAGATTTCAACTAAACAAAGGAGAGCTTGAGTCTCACACCAGAATCACAAACCACAAAAGAAATTGACATGCCAAAATCATAGTGAAAAAAAATAATATGAAAAACCCAAATAATATGTCCCCACTAAACACCACCAGTCCTATAGAAGAGTTCGATAACATGAGCCCCCAGAGATGACCCAAGACACAGAATTTAAAAGTACAATCATAAACATGATTAAAGAATTCAACCAATTTAAAGAACACACAAATAAATCAAAGAACTAAAAGAAGACAGGGATAAACTTCTGACTGAATTCACAAAAGAGATATAAATATTGAAGAAAGCTCAGGCTGAAATGAAGAAGGATGTGAAGCACTCAATAAGCCAATTAAGAAACATAGGAGAAAACCACACTAATAGAATGAACGAAATGGAAAACATAATATCAAGATTAGATGATAAAGTTGAAGAATTGAACTGCTCAAGCAAAGATTATGAAAAATTAAAAAAAAAACAGGAATGGAATATGCAGGAAATGTGGGGGCATCATGAAAAGACTAAATTTATACATCATAGGCATGGAGGAAGGAGAAGAACCTCAGGATAATAGTGCTGATCAGATCTTCAGCAGGATTGTAGATGAAAGTTTTCCCAAATCAAAAAAAGGCATGCCCATACAAATACAAGAAGAACATAGGTGCCCAAATAGACAGGAACAGAAAAGACACTCTCCATGGCTTATCATAGCAAAAACACTAAACATACAGAACAAAGAGAGAATATTGAAAGCTGTAAAGGAAAAATAAGTCACATATAAAGGAAAGACCCATCAGAATTACAGCTGACTTTTCAGTGCAAACTGAAATCCAGAAGAACCTGGACCAAAGTATTCCCAGTTCTAAATGACCATAGATGTCAACCCAGAATATTTAACCTAGCAAAAATGTCTATTATAGTTGAATGGGAAGAAAAAATAATCCACAGCATAAACAGGCTAAAAGAATTCATGTCCACAAAACCAGCCTTTTAGCGAATTCTTGAAGCAATACAAAGAGGTGAAGAAAGGAATGACTATATTCAAGTGGTAACATAAAGAAACTAAATGAAGGTATAACTGTGGAAATGCTCAGTTAGACCAAGAATACCAACAGAAATCAAAATGACAAGGATCAATACACATCTTTCAATAGTAACTTTAAATATCAACGGACTGAACTCTGCAGTCTAAAAGCATAGGCTAATTGAATGGATTAAGACACAAAATCTATCTTTTTGTTGTCTGCAAGAAACCCATTTCACCTTCAAGGACAAGCACTACCTCAAGGTGAAAGAATGAGAAAAAAATATATCAAGCAAATAGCAATAAGAAACAAGCAGGGGTTACAATTCTAATGTCTGACAGAATAGACTTCAAACTAAAACTAATCAGAAGAGATAAAGAGGGTCACTTCATTCTGATCAAAGGAACAATTAACCAAGAAGATATTACAGTCATGAACATATGATGCCTCCAACCAAACTGATGCCTCCAACTTCATGAAAACAGCACTAAAGGACTTTTAGACACAGATTAATCCCAACTAATAGCATGGGACTTCAACACCCCACTGTTACTATCAGACAAGTCAACTGGACAAAGATTAAATAGAGAGATATCTGAATTAAATAATACTATACATCAAATGGACCTAACAGACATCTATTGTATATTCCACCCAAACACCAAAGATTAAACTTTCTTTTCAGTACCCCATGGAACTTTCTCCAAAATTGATCATATCCTGAGACATAAAACAATCCTCAATAAATACAAAAGAATTGAAATAATTCCATGCATTCTATCAGATCACAATGCAATAACGCTTAAAATCAACACTGAAAGAAACCCTAATAACTATACAAACTCATGGAGATTAAAAAACACACTCCTGAATGATGTGTGGGCCAAAGGAGAAATTAAGAAAGAAATAAAAGTATTTCTGGATTAAAAAAAAGCACAACACAACACAACAAAACCACTGATACACTTTAAAAGCAGTCCTAACAGCTCTAAGTGCCTACATTTAAAAAATCAGAAGAACACAAATTAATGACTTAACATTGCAACTCAAGACTTTTGAAAGGCAAAAACCCAGCAGACAAGAAGAAATAACAAAGATTAGATCAGAAATTAATCAAACAGAAACAAAGAAAAGAATACAAAGAATCAATGAATCTAAGAGCTGGTTCTTTGAAATGATAAACAAGATAGACATAACCCTAGCCCAGTTAGCCAAAAGAAAGAAAGAGCAAATTCAAATGAACAAAATCAGAGATGAAAGAGGGAACATCACAACAGACAACAAAACAATACAGAACATTATAAGGGAATATTTTAAAAACGTATATTACATTTGAAAACCTAAAAGAAAGATGCATATCTAAAATCATGGAAATCACAAAAGCTAAACCAAGAAGAGATGGACAGTTTAAACAGACACATAACATAAAAGGAAATTGAAGCAGTAATACAAAACCTCCCAACAACAACAATGACAACAACAGAAAACGCCCGGGCCCAGATGGATTGACAGCAGAACTCTACCAGACATTTAAAGAAGATCTGCAAACAATACTACTTAAATTATTAAAAAAGATAGAAACATATGGAGAACTCCCAAATTCCTTCTATGAAGCCAGCATCACTCTAACACCCAAACCAGGTAAAGATACAACCAAAAAGGAAAACTATAGCCCCATATCCTTAATGAACATAGGTGTAAGAATTCTCAGCAAATACAAACTACATACAGACACACATCAAAAAGTTCATCAACCATGATCAAGTCATCTCTATTCCAAAGATGCAGGGATGGTTCAATATACATAAGTCAATAAACATCATAAATCACATAACAGAGTCAAAGACAAAAATCCCATGGTCATCTCAATAGATTCAGAGAAGGCCTTTGACAGAATTCAACATGCATTTATACTAAAAGTCCTAGAGGTAATTGGACTGGAGGGAATATACCTCAATGTAATTAAAGCTATATACAACAAACCCACAGCCAACATCATTCTAAATGGAGAAAAACTGGAAACATTCCCATTAAAATCAGGAGACAGACAAGGCTGTCTACTATCTCCACTTCTTTTTAACATAGTACTTGAAACTCTTGATAGAGCAATAATACAAGAGAAGAAAATTAAGAAAGTACGAATTGCAAAAGAAGAGGTTAAATTATCCCTTTTTACAGAGGATATTATATCTAAGAGATGCCAAAAATTCCACCAGAAAACTCCTAGAAATGGTTACCACTTTCAGTAAAGTGACAGATTATAAAACTAATCTACAAAAATTAGCAGCCTTTCTATATACCAACAATAAGCAATTGGAGAAAGAGTACATGGAAACTTTCCCATTCACAAT
>NW_008341028.1:2138207-2141378 GCF_000622305.1 Nannospalax galili | reverse complement strand
TCCTGGGAGGGAAATTTGTAGCTGTATTTATGCTTATAGAAAAAACCAGAGCAATCTCACAGAAAAACAGCAATGTACATTATAGTCTTAGAAAAACATGAATAAACCAAATCCCAAAGCTGTAGATGGAAAAAAAATAAGGCAAGAGAGAATTTTTGGGAACAAGGTCAGGGTATCTGTCTTTCAACTCTCATTCGGTGTAGAACTTCAAGTCTTATCTAGGGCAATAAGACAAGAGAAGTAAATAAAAAGGGTATAAATAAAAAAGTTAAATTATCCTTACTTATAGATGATGTGATTCTATCCATAAGATACCTAAAGACCACCAGAAAACTTTTAGAGCTGATAAGCACTTACAGCAAAGTAACAGGATGCAAAGTCAACATATAAAAATCAGTAGCTTTCCCCAATAACAAACACACTGATAAGAAATCAGGAAATCAAACCCATTCACAATAACCTCAAAAATACATTGGAATAAATCTAACCAAGGAAGTGAAAGACATCTGTAATGAAAATTTGTAAACAGTGTAGAAAGAAATTGAGGAAGACACTAAAAGATAGAAAAGCCTTTCATACTCATGGATTGGAAGAATCAACTTTGTGAAAATGATCATTCTACCAGAAGCAATGCACAGATTCAGTGCAATCCCAATAAAAATTCCAATGCCATTCTTTACAGAAATAGAAAAAAACTATCTCAAAGTTCATATGGAAGCACAAAAGACCCCAGATAGCCAAAACATTCCTAAGTAAAAAGAGGGGCTGCAGGGGGTATCACCATACCCGATTTCAAGTTATTCTATAGAGCTATAGTAATAAAAACAGAATGGTACTTTCACAAAAATAGACATGCATATCAGTGGGACAACTTAGAAGTCCTTGATATAAAAAAAAACAGCTACAAACCACTTGCACTTTTCTTTTCCTTTCTTTCTTTCTTTCTTTCTTTCTTTCTTTCTTTCTTTCTTTCTTTCTTTCTTTCTTTCTTTCTTTTTCTTTCTTTCTTTCTCTCTTTCTCTCTTTTTCTTTCTCTTTCTTTCTTTCGAGACAAAGTCTCCCTGTAACTCCAGCTGGCCTAGAACTCACTATTTAGACCAGGCTGACCTCAGTCTCACAGACACCTGCCAGTGTCTCTGCCTCCTGAGTGCAGGAACCAAGGCATGTACCACCATATTGACAACTTACATTTTTATAAAGATGGCAAAAATATACAATGGAAGAAAACCTTTTCAGCAAACATTGCTGTGAAAATTGTATATCTATGTGTAGAAGAACGAAACTAGATCCCTATCTTTTAACCTCAACAGAAATCAACTCAAAATGGTTCGAAGGCCAGAAACTGTGAAATTGTTAGAGGAAAAAAACATGGAAAACATTTCAAGATGTAGGCATAGGCAAGGGCATTCTCACTAGAACTCTAGTTGCTTAGGAAATAAGGGCAACAACTGACAAATGGAGCTTCATAAAATTAAACACCTTCTTCACAGCTGATCCAGTGAGGTCACAACTTACAGAATGGAAAAAGAATCTTTGCTGGCTATACATCTGACACAGGATTTAAATTTAGAATATACAATGAAACCAACAATCTAATCAAGAAGAAATCAAATAATACAATCAATGAACAGATTCTTCTCAAAAGCATAAAAACAAGTCTAGGGAGAATAGTGCTTGTTCTGCAAGCATCAGGACTTGAGGACCTGAGTTTTAATGCCCAGTATCTATGCAAGAAGCTAGGCATGGCTGGGTGCGGCTGTAACCCCAGCATTGTCGGTTAGAGATGGGAAGGACCCAATAGCTCACTGGCCAGGCCAGCCTAACCGAAACATCTAGCTTTCAGTTCAGTGAGTGACACTGAATTCAACAAAGTACAGGTTGATAGAAGTGGACATGCCATCTTGCTCTAGTCTCTACATGCATGGGCTCATGTGCATGCGGCAAATGTGTGTGCACACGCACAGAAGAGAAAATCCAAATGGTCAGTAAAATATGAAAAAAAGGTGTTTAGCTTCACTGCCATCAAAGAAATACCAACTGAAACTACATCAAAATTTTATCTTACACCAGTTAGAATGACAGTCATTAAGAACATAACAGTACATGTTGAGGATGTGGACAAAGGGGAACTAATTTGATGCTTCTGATGGAATGCAAACTTACCCATCCACTATGAAGTCTTCTCAAAAAACTGACAGCAGATCTTCCATATGCCCCTGTTATATCATTCCTAGGTATTTACCCAGCTCTGGGTCAATATACCACAGAGATACTTAAATATTAACTTAAATATTTATAATATTTTATTATAAAATGAACATGAGACTTGGGGACAAGTGTTGGAAGATTATGATAAAGTAATATGTTTGTCAAGTTGCCAAGGGGTATATTATGATGGTAGGATTTAAAAATTTATTTTACTTATAATTTTTATTTTCTGTGATACATGTATTGCCTACATGTATGTCAGTACAGCTGTGTTGTGCAATGACTTCAGAGGACAGAAGAGGGTGTCAGATTCCCCTAGAACGGGAGTTATGGATGGTTATTAGCTGCAGTTGTGTGCTGGGAATCAAACCCTGGACCTCTGCAAGAGAAGCTGGCACTATTAACAACTGAGCCATCTCTCCAGTTCCATGATGGTGGGTTTTAATATCAACTTGCCACAAATTAGCATCATGTGAGTATGGAGCCTCAGTTGAAGAATTGTCTTAATAGCCTTAATTGATGTAGGAAGACTTTCCCCAAATGTGGATGGCACCTTCTGGCACTAGTCCAGACATAAAGAGACATGTCAGAAGGAAGATTCTTTACTCTCAGTCTGGCCTTCCCTCTCTCTGCTTAGTTGATTCACCCTCTTTTTGCTGCTGCTGATCCCTTTGCGGACATCAGAACCAGTGTTTCCAGGCTTCCACTACTGACTAAGGACCAGAGGTTTTCCAGGAACTCTTTATGTTTTCAGCACGAGACTGAGGTTGCTGAGGCACCCAGCTTCATGGACTGGGCAGCTACCAGGTTTTTGTTGCCTCTAGTGTGATACAGCCACTGTGGGACTCCTCTGACTCCGGTGCCACCCGCCTCAAGGACTGAGCTATTCTTGGGTCTCAGCCTCTCAGGTGTGATTCAGCTTGTGTTACTATTTCAAAGTAAGCTGACTAAGAACTTCTATAT
>NW_008341028.1:2117231-2138197 GCF_000622305.1 Nannospalax galili | reverse complement strand
ACTGCCTAGCCCCTATGCTGTAAGACAGTCTAATAAATCCTCTCATACATACATATTCAGTTTATCAGTTCTGTTCCTTTAGAGAACCCTGAGTAATCACACATCAATATTTATTTCAGAACTATTCATAGAAGCTCAACTATGGAACAAACCTAACCTAGGTGGCAGCTCAGAGAAATGAGCAAAGGTAACATGGTATATAAATACAAGGGAATGTTTTTCAGCTTTAAAGAAGAACGAAGTCATATTATTTATAGGAAAATGGATGTAACTAGAGATAATTATATTAAGTGAATTAAAACAAGCTCAGAAAAGCAAATGTTTTTGCTCATTTTTAGTTCCTAGATTTTACATATACATGCATATATATGTATAAACATATACATGTATACACACACACACACAAAATCATGCATGTGTATGTGACATAGAAGTAAAACTATCCAAGAAGACAAAGGGGACTCAAAGAATGGGGAAGGTACAATACAAAGAGGGTAGAGACATTTAAACATACAATATATAATTACACAAAAATTAAAGATGCATTAATTAATTAATTAACTTTTTAAAAAAGAAAATACTAATGAACTTTGTAAAGACAGCTGGTATACCCTAGAGGCAACCAAGATAAGAAGTGCCAAATTCTGACCTGGAATCCAAGTAATTAAATGGAAGAGCTCTTCTAATAAGAAATGAAACGTGTCAGCGGCTAGACTGGTAGTTTGCCATGTACTCAGGGAAAATGATCATGTCTCTGAAATAATCAATGATTTTGTAAGCCGGAATGAACTGAAAATTAAAAATTTATAGTCTTTTTTATCAAAAACATTCTTAAGTATCCATTCAAGATTATGCAAAGCATATATGTAATTAAGCATCCTAGTCTGCTGGGTGACAAGATTTTTCGAGGTATGTGGAGAAGGAAAGTTGGATATTTTGTTAAAATAATTGAGACTTAAGTTTAACTTCAGAGCTCTAAAAACAAACAAAACCACTATGACTATAGTGTACCTTGTAGATGGTATTACATTTATATGATAACTGTTGCTTCTCTCCATGTAGATTTAGATTCTTTTATGTCTCTCTAGTTATGACATGTGCTGTTGAAATAGTAAATTTGCCCATTCAACAAAAGTTCACTTAATGTTTACTATGTGCCAGCTGTATAGGCACACAACTGTGAAAGAATGTGGCACAGTACCACCCTTTAGGAAATTTACATCTAGTAGGAGAGGGTGGTCCAATATTAATATATAACACACACTAGTTAATATCGAAATACTGTATGAATATGTAATTCTTGTCAGATTTTGTCTGCCAGGATGGAAAATGAGTCAATAAAGGCATGCATGCCCTTAAGGCATTATCTGGATTTATAGACCTTTAAGCTTGGACTGTTTTCAATTTACTACACTATCTTATAACTCTGTAGAGATAGAATTTAAGTTATAGAAAATTCCTGAATATGGCAGTGCAAATGAATTTTGTCAAGTAAAGACTATAAATCTTAGTGAAACAGTTTTAACATCTTACTGGTTCATTTAAATATTAACTACATGGAATTTGGAGTCAAGAATAGGATTTGGGTCCCCACAAACTCAGTAGAGTACTTGACTAGCATATATGAGGCCCTGGTTTTTTGAGTCCCAATGTGTTATGTTTCTCTCTCTCTCTCTCTCTCTCTCTCTCTCTCCTAGTGTAAAGAATAGAGAACCAAGGACGGCGAAGGGCTCAAGTCAGGAGAAGGTGAGGTTACAGATAGAATGGGGAGGACAGACGTTAGATAACTCTGGAGAACTTGGAAAGACCATGTTTTTCTCAGGTAGTCTGGACGCACACTGTGGTCTGTGGCAGATTCTGGGGTCCAGAAAGAGGAGTGTATGGATTCACAGCTGCACATTGCCCACTTCTTGGCTATCTCTTGAGCTGAGGGACATAACAGGATCTGTGCAGTCATCCTAGAAAGGGTAGACAGAGAAAAGCCTCCCTCAGGTGGAGGATTGACCTGGGCTCATGTGATCCCAGGACTCCTATCTAGGATGTTCAGACTGCAGCAGATCACAGAGATAAAGGAAAACGGCATTTCACGACCTTCTCTTGGCCCTCGAAGAAAACTGTCAACCAGAGGAAGGTCTGAGTAGGGCTTGTAAAGACTCACAATAGGGAGGGATGGGGGCCAGAGTGACATATCAAACTAGAATAATAAAATAAATTATTTTTAACTATTGGGCCAAGAGTTTAATGATTGGGGCAGGAAAAGCAAGGTACAAACAAATGGCTCCTTTCTAGAGAGGAAAAGAAGATGGCAATTAGATTGCACTGGGTATGAGCTCAGAGAAGACAGGACATTTGGAGATGTCTCCAGAAGTTCCAGTCTAATTGCCTGACAGGAAAGAAGAGCAATTGCCATAGAATGACATTCACTTTAAGTAAGCTTTATATTTTTCTTCCTCTTCCATTTGCTCAAGGGAGGCTAGATTGGCTAGCTGTGGGCACTTGATTAGGGTTATTCTCTTTCTATTTGTGGTTGAATTTTTACACCGAGGTTTGGGAGAAATTCCCATTTGTGGAGGTACTTAGCGAATTCTAGAAAATGGGACTCTGGGACCCAGATAATTATGCTCCCTATTTGGTTTGGACTCCCGCTCCCAGCACAACCATCTGTAGCCAGAAGTTGTCTCCTAGCCCTTCGCTTCTTTCAGTTATCCCCCAGATTTCTGTTAGGTGTCTGAAACGTTGAAATTCAGTATTCATTTTCTGCGCTATCACATTGGCAAACCAAGGCAAAGGCTTATTCTCAAACTCCAAACAAAATACAGAAAAAAACTACAACAGCATCTTAATTCCATGACACTGGTGGTAAGAGGTGACATTCCATGTCCTTCTCATGAGAAGAACTGAACATCTATTCAAGAACGACGTCTCCTTAGGTGAAAATGGCTACAGGGTGAGACCACAGCTCATTCTTGGAGATTCTGGTCCTGGCTTAAGCTTGCATTTCCCACAGTTAGTTGGAAAAGAAGCTGTTGCTCTTGTACCTCAGGCATGAGTTCCCATGGCCTGATAGCGCCAAGAAGATACCTGACCTATGTCGCAACTGGTGGGAACTGGTGGAATGTAACCCAAAATATGGCTGCTCTAGCGAAAAACTAGTGTTTCAAAATACGAACAGGAACAATACAGGCAATCCATTGCATGATGACTTTGGGAGTTTGGCCGCTGTTCTGGTAGACCACCCAGAGTGCAGTCTGTTGAGCAAAAGCACGCAGACTGAACTACAGGGAGCTGTGTCCATCTCAGAAAGTCCTGTCTGAGGATGAAGTCATCATGCTGTGTGAGGCTCTGGATTTCTTGCATGCTTTTGGAGACCTGCTGCCTATTCAGTTTTGTACCTGGGGATTTAAGGCTTTTCTTCTATGCTATGTTTTCAGTTACAGCTGTAAGAATCTATAGGAAGCATTCTGTACTGAGAATTCATTGTCTGATGTATTATGTGACTCGTTTAGGTTGTTTTTTTCAGTGCTGGGGATGGAACCCAGGGCTCTGTGTGTGCCAAGAAAGCACTCTACCACCGAGATACATCCATTTGCTAAATTTCCTCCTTTATCTCTCTTCCTCAGGTGTCTGTACGTTGTTTCCTTCCAGCTCAAAAGGAAACAGCATGCTATGTCCTGCATCATTAACACAGCACTTTCTGGGCTTTTCTTTCCTAAACTGAAAGGTAACATTTGACAGTTTCTGCTCCTGTGCATTTTTTTTTCATAAAAATGTTTGTATGTATTAAAAATATTTCCTGAACTATTTGAAAATAAATCATGGAGATTATGACATTTCATCCCTAAATACTTGAAATGTAATTTTTATTAGTATAACTCTTTAAATTATTTTTATGTCTATATGTGTATTGCCTGCATGTAGGTAGCTGCATCTGTGTCATGCAATGCCCGCAGAGGTCAGAAGAGGGCATGGATCCCCTGGAACTGGAGTTACGGAGGGTTGTTAGCCATCATGTGGGTGCTGGGGATCAAACCCCGGTCCTCTGCAAGAGTAGCCAGTGCTCTTAACCTCTGAATCATCTCTCCAGCCTCTAGTATAACATTTCTATTAATTGTTTGAGAATTTTATGCATGCGTACAATATATTTTAGTCATATTCACCCCAATCTCCCCAACTTCTCTAAGGTAAATTTCAACCTCCTCCTTTTAATTTCATGTCCTCTTTTTATTTAATAATTCACCTGGTCCAATTTGTGCAGCCTGTATACTCCTGGCTGGGGCCATACACGAGCTTGGTCAACATACCAGGGACCACACCCTTAAAGAAAACTGATTCTCCCTCCCCCAGAAGCCATCAATTGTCAATGGCTTCTCAGTTGGGATAGGGGCTCAGGAGCACCTTCCCCCTCCATGTTAGGGTGTTAATTGGCTTGACCTCTGCCAGGCTTGTGCAGGCATCCACAGCAGCTGTGAGTTCATAAGGGTAGAGGTCCTGTCATGTCTGTGATTTTGCTCATGTCCTCCCCAACCTCTAGCTCTTGCAATGTCTCCGCCCCATCTTCTGCTATGGTCCCCAAGCCTTTGGAGGTTGGGTGTGATATAGATGTCCCTTTTGTGGCTGAGCATTCCAGAGACACTTATTCACTGCCCTTCGACCAACTGTAAATTTCTGTGTTGACTATTGTCCACTGCACAAAGGAACTTCTCTGATGAGGGTGGTGGTCCGAGAATGGCACTAATCTGTGAGCACAGAGATGAATTTAGAGGGCAGTTTGATATGGTCCTGTCATTTGATAAGATATTTCAGAAGAAATAAGTCGTGTTACATTAGCTTCTTAACAACTTACATAGACTGGAAGATTTGAACCAATAAAAATTGATGCCTCTGTGGTCTGGATGTCAAAAGTCTGAAAGCAAGGCATGTTAGCAGGGTGGTGTTCTCTCTTTAGTTCCTAGGGGAGAATCCTTTATCTTTTCAAGCTACCAGAGGCTCTGGGGGTTCTTTGGCCTGGGACATATCATAGCAATACTTTCCTCATACACTTTTCTCCTCTGCTGTCTGTTTCTTCTCTTTGTTTGTCTCAAACCTTCCTGTCTCTTATAACAACATTTGTTGTTGGAAAACAACAATCAGAGAATCCAGGATGAACTCATCACAATATTCTTAATTAGATTTTCAAGACCCTCTTCCCGGATAAGGTCATAGTCACAGGTTTAAGGGATCAGGACAAACATATTGTTTTAGGGGGCCACAAATCAAATCAGAATACTTTTATCATTATTGGAAGTGCTTTGGGCTTTGTGGTCTTTCAGGAAGAAACATCTTCAGTGGGTGCCAGGATGAGCTGGTAGGATCTGAGTCTGCTCTTCATTAAGCACCTGCATTCAATCTACCGTGGCCCAACACAGAGAGTATTTCCTCATTGAACACCAGAGATAAATACTGTGTTACATATGGAAAAAATGTGCCTGTGAATCATACTGAGTCCTGATTAGACTTAGGTGTCACCTTTTTATATTTCCTTTTAAAAATTTATTTATTATTTATTCATTATTTATCTATTTAATTATTTATTTATTGGTCCTTTTGAGACAGGGTTTCCACATAGTCTCTGCTGGCCTGGAACTTGCTATGCTGCCCAGGCTGACCTTGATCTCACAGAGTTCACCGAGTGTTGGGACTAAGGGCTTCAAGAGGCACCACCGTGCCTGGCTCTATTTCTTGAAATTTTCACATTGTAAAGTAGATTATCAGGTGTAGCTGGTGTCCAACAGAATAATGAAGTTCTGATGAAAAACATTTTCTGGTAGGAAGTCTTTAATACTCTGTAGAAGGTTTGCACTGGGCATATTATAACACTAGCATGCCAAGGCATAGTGACCACAACTGCAACTGATTCTGACTGAGACATTTTAAGAGATAGAAAGCCACAACTTGAATTCAAGAACAGTGAATGACTCTATGGCTTGAAATGGGAACATTCCAGATAAATATAGCAATATGAGCCTTCCATTTTGAACAAGCTTTATTAATTATGTGAATTAGTGAAGTTAGTCCTCAAATCTATAACTTTCATTGGCCACATGGGTTATAGTCCCACCCAGAGATTTTAACTCAAAATATGCTCGTGTGTCTGTGTGCTACCACATGCTCAGTATTTAGACATGTGCAATGCACTCCTTCTGCAAGAAATAACTTGTGAGTGGCTAGAATTTGAAACACATGTTGTTGCCATAATAAGATAGGGTACCAAAGAAGACTTTACTAATGTGATTAGCAAAGATCTAGGGGTTTCTAAGCAATTCTATTATATGTCGACGTTCTGGTACAAGGACATGGAAATTGATGAATGGTTTTGATTTAGAAGTATAATACTCTAATTATGGTACAAAAACAAGTTACAACCTATTATGAATTGGGAATGGCAGAATGTACAGGACTTTGGTGCATATTAATCACACATAATGTATTAGAAATGCTTTACAACCTCCTGGTAAACTATGTAGTTCAAGAAACAAGGGGATGCAAGTACTTCCACTTCCGTCCATAGGACACATTCTGGCCAGTATTTTCATTGACATTTACTCTAAGGGTTACTGGTTTAGGTCTGAGTTACACTGGAGAATGTTTTTGTTTATGCTGTTTAGTAACTGAATCCTTGTGGTAATGCCAAATCTACCATGAAAATATAAAAGAATGATATCTGCAAGTTGTCCTGGTATTTAGAATTGAGATGAAAAATAGCTGTTCTTTGGTGCTGGACAAAGCTTTCCCCGGGACTGTGAAGTCTGGAAGTTGGTGGTGGTGGTGGCAGAATCGGGCATATGAAAAGGGTGCAGACATTTTCTTTAGGAAGCTAGTTGAAGACCATGACAAAGTAGAGTCCAGGCCTGTAGAGTCCCTGGTGCTTGATTTTTCTCTGCAAAGCTGACATAGTTAAAATGATTTTTACTGACAGTTTCTTCCTCTCCAAGATGAGCAAAGAAGCTGAGCTGCGGCGGATCTTTACCTGCTCTTGTAAATAGGTTTTGTAGGTGATTAGAGAGACAGGCAGGTTGACAAATTAGGCCTTCTAACTTTTTTTCACTTGAGCTGAAGGAATACCAAGGTGGCTCCATGGTGAGGTCCCGTTGCAGATAGCATCTAGAGAACTGTGTGGCCACCGGAGTCTGCCAGTGCAGAAGGCTGTTTTCAAACTCACTTATGTCCTGGAAGCTAAATAGTTTTATGGGAAACCTTCACATGTGCAAATGAAAACTGTTCTTTGAGAAGCAGTGGAGCCCTGGTTCTTGAAGCTGACCCCAGTCCTTCTCACCTCAGGCCCACCTCCCTTGGGGGTCTAGAGAGGCTGACTTTTATGCTCCATGACACATTGTTTGGGTTTTAAAGGCCATTTGTTCATCTACCATGAGGATCTGGGGGCCTGCTACTTTAGACCCAGGAAATGAAATCACAAGGATGTGATTTTTATCTTTTCTTCCCTATTTATGTTTTTTTTTTTTTTAATTTTTACTGTCTTATCACTGCTTCTTGACACTTTTGCTTTGAAAAGTTTGGTATGTCATTGTCCTCCGAATTACATAATCACAATGAGTCTACTTTGAAGTTTAGCTTAGCCTTACCCTCAGAGAAGGGTTATATATGCAATCTTGTCAAAAGACAGCTCACCCCTTAGTCCATCACCACCTCATTAACCTCTGTTTTCCTCTATGGAGGACTTGCCTAGGAAGAATTTCTAATGTATGTGTGTGAGGTTGTCTCTCTTCTCCGGCTTACTAAGACTAAAACCCATTGATTGCTTGTATCTGCTCTTTTTTTTAAAAGGTGTTTACCCACATTCTGGAAGTGCAGTACTCATGTGCCCCTTCCTCCAGAGACACTGGAGACACTCCAGAGACACTCCAGAGCACCTGCATTGTCCACCCTTTGGCCGAGTGCATGCTCGGACTTAATGCAGTGAGTGGAGACCAGAGGGTCCACACTGACTCAACATGCTCAGGTCATCACTGTGGCGAGAACATTCATTCTGGGAAGAGAATGCTGAAGACATGCTTCACTGATCCGGAGTACTCAGAACCCTGATTCCTCTCTCTCTCTCTTTCTCCTCTTTCCATTAGTTTTCCTCAAAGGTATAAAAGCTAATACAGAAAATCTGTTTGTTGTCACTTAACATTCAAACTTTAACTTCTCAGAATTAAAATTCCTTAAGATGGGTGCTGGGACAAGGTGAGGGGCGGCTGAGAAACCTAATTTTAAATCAACACAACCCATGAATCAGCAATATACTCTGTGTTTCCTTTCCACCGCCTCGTTTGGTCTCAGTTACTACCATTTACGAAAGAAAAATAAATCCAAAAAGAAAGCCACTGAAGCTTTCCTTCTTTGTTTTCACAGAAAGCTTGTCTGGGGTGGAACGTAGAAATGAATTCTTGCCATATTCTGCCACATGTACCTGATGTGTACCTTATTGGAAGCATGTGGGGAGCCCCGATGACCACCAACTTCTCACTGTGATCTGAGCCCTGGGTTACTATGATACTGTCTCTCCTTACTTACAGCAGTCTCTGCAGATGGAGAAAACACACCTTGCTGCTTGTAGAGAATCCCAGCATCATGTTGAGAAGAACATGTTTTCCTCATCTACAGACAAATCCATGTAATTGGAATTGCTGTGGTGATTCTTTTTCCCCATCCCAACCTGAGTGCGGTACACTGTGGTGTAGGCACCCCTCAGGATTTTTACTTGAAAGAAACATCCTTATGCAGGACTGCCTTTTTCTGGCTGGCTTTCTCATGACAATTGTTTTCCCTTGAAGGAAAAAAGAACCTTATCACACTGGTGCTCCACTGTGGCTGAAAGCATGTTTCTGGTCAAATGGAGGACTACGTTTAAAAAAAATACTAAAACACTCTACTCCAAACTTCTTAGATTTGTGGCTAGTGCCCTCCTGAAAGAATAATGAAGTTGTTCATTAAGTGTTTGGTATGCTCCTAGGAACTGGCTCTGGTTCTATGGCATGGCTATGGAGGCAGAGAAAAAGCTACAGACCTCTGCCAGAAAGCAGGCATGACTGACCTTTCCTGTGAGCAGATGTGCCAGCTGCTGACATCTCCGCCCAACTGCCTGCCCTACTTTCAGAAATGACACCAGTGAAGTTAAATTCCTTTGGATTTAGAAAACTTTATAGGCTACAAACACTCTTTAATATCTTGTCCATATCATAAACTGTAGATATGCAAATATCATCATAATTATTGATTTTATCAAAAGCAAATAAAAGAGAATTACGTTTCCTAAATTCTGGGTGAGTACTGTTTGCTGCTTTTGCAGTGATGGTTCTAGGTTTGTTTTCATATCGTCCTAGCATAATCCTTAAGATGCAATTCTCCACAGGATATGACATTAAATTCTTTCTGCTGTTTGTATAGTAATCTTAAGAAGAATGTCCATGGAATGCCATGTAAGCGGCTCTTAGGATTCTGGAGATGTAAAGCAAAGCAATTAAACATCTCCTAATAATTATGTACATGTGTAGCACATTAAAATCCTTTAAAATTATTGAACTCATTCTGATTTATAGAAACATTTTCACAATTTTGGTTCACATATTGAATTTCATTTCAAATTTAAATTAAAATGTTTGAACTCCTATTGACAGATTCCCAAGTATTACTAAAGTCCATAAACACATTAGAAGCCCCACAAAGTAGAAACAGGAGGAAATAAACACAAATACTGTCTGATTAGAGTTAAACAGAGCCCTCTTTTGGTTGTGTTGGATACAGTAGTCAGGTCTAGCATTTCCAGAACATGGAATTTGAGTGCATTTCTTTGGTTTCTTTGGTTTGATTTCTTCCAGGTATTTCAATCACATCACATTCCTACTGGGCTCCCAATAAAAATTTAACAAATTGATCTTTGAAATGGAAAGATCAAACTTTCCTCCGCTTAGCAAATGCTTCATATTTTTATTCATTAGAGACAACTTCCGGTGACCTACTTAGACATTTGGGATGTGTTACAGACTGAATGACAACTGCTTTGTGAGAGTCAGAAGGCATACAAGCCTAACGGCCACTTTCTGGTAGTATCGGGCATACAAAATATGCTGTATGGAAGTGTACCTTCCAGAACAAGAGGGCTTTGCTTGATATTTCCTGACTGGGCTTTCTTGAATGTTATCTACAGTTCAGAGAAAATTCAGCTGCAACTGGAACCCTGAGCTCACTAAGGAAATGTGGCAGTGATATGTGAGACATTTTTCTGGTCTTGAGCCAGCATTGTAGGCACAGCAACACCAGCAACTTAAAGATTGGAAATGTGGTTTCAATAAGAATGTTCTTAAGGAAATATGTTTGTTGTGGATAATTTAGATCTATGCAGAGTCTTGAACAGACCTCTACAAAGCTACGGAAGAAACAGCTCAGATCTGCATAACATAAAAACGATGAACGCAGTCAGAATTCCATATTCCCTCCTCAGCCCTTTCCGTCTATGTCCCGCACTTCCAGGCAGGGCGATTTGCTTGGGAATCTTCTTTTCTTTTCCCTTTTCTTTTTTTAATTTGACAGTCTACATAAAACAAATTATAATACAAATATTTAAAAGAACAAATCATGGCCCTTTTAACCACTAAGTAGCATCAACATATGCATAGATCATATGTTCTTTTACATACATGCTTTATTTATAAAACAAAATCAACCAATAATCTTAGTCTTTTAAAAAACTATCAGCTTAAATGTTCCTGGGGAAAAGCAGAAATTATTTCATTCAACAGAGTCTGTAACACAGTGGCCACTTTGCTATGCACAGCTGTAATGGGCATAAAAACACAAACAAAGTAAAAAAATAAATAGACAAAACAAACGATTCAGGGGTTTGTTTGGGAAGCAGAGCAATGGTGCGCCTACGTCAGGTTGGGTGCAGTGTGGATGGCTATCTTTGCTTGCCATTTTCTCTAAATTCATGCTTGGCACATGTGATCACAGAACAAAGTCTATTTTATGATTTGGGGGAGGAAGGATGATCTGATTGTAGCTGGAAGTTTGACTACGGAGCAATTAGATGTGTTGAACCTTAGAAAATCTCAGATAGGGAGATTAGTTTCTCTATAAGTGTTCAAGGGTTTATGGACACAAAGCTCATCTGAACTCTCTAAACTTAAGAAGTCCGCCAAGTTGGCTGGAAGAGCTGACAAGACTGGGCTTTTTCCCAAGCCTTCCATCACTTTCACTCTGATCCCTGCCAGAAGTCAAACAAGAAAAAGCCTTTCTTGTCGTGTTTTGACACCTCCTGCTCTAGTCCCTGCTAGAAACTCTACATCCAAACATTGCAGCAGATCAACTGAACATTGAGAATACACACGGGCAAAGGTTCAGAGGGCGGCTGAGAGTCTGAGAAAGAGCCACTGAGCCTCACGTAAATAATGTACTCCCAGAATAAATGAAAGAGTGACTGATCACAGCTCTCCCCATGTGGGCAGGGCCCTCTCCTGCAGCCTGGATGTCTCCCATAGTACAATCCTGGATAAAGAGACCAGTAGAATAGGCATTCCCTGGGACCACCAAAAATGATACCTATAGCTGAAAATTTTCCTTTTATGTTGAAAGAACAT
Source organism: Nannospalax galili (assembly GCF_000622305.1). NCBI lineage: Eukaryota > Metazoa > Chordata > Mammalia > Rodentia > Spalacidae > Nannospalax > Nannospalax galili. The sequence continues at coordinate 2,126,582 of NW_008341028.1, read as the reverse complement.
CTAGTAAATTGCCTGGGTCTAAATACGTCTAGCAGGAAAAACTAAAGTTTAATTCTTTAACTCACCATTTGGCTATTCACGTTTCTGCTGTGATTTTACTTTGCTGCTTCTTATTTAATATAACATCAGTTTGTCTCTTGTAATAACTGAATCCATAGTATGTGGCTCAATACCTCTGAAATATCTGAGGTAAATACTGTTACAAGATGCCTATATCTTAAGAATATTATATACAATGTTAACATTATTTCATATATGCTACAAACAATGTATCTCAGTTTGCCAGAGTATTCAGCACTAAGACTGCTATTGTGTCAGGAAATATTTTTGTCCAAATATTATTTTTCAGTGTTTTTAAAACTGCAGGTTGTAAATGATACACTTGTACACTTATAAAATCAATAATGGGGGGGTAGAAAATGTCAGTCATCTTATGCTGCACAGGTAGTGTTAAGTATGTACCTTTGTATTAATTAGATAGCACAGATCCTGGTCATTCTGTAAAATGCTGCTTCCCATGAAACTTGACGGCCAGTGATGTAACTTTGAAATATTAGTGCTCATGATTTAAGTTTTCAATAGGTCTCTTCTCACCAGGCTAGAGTGGGACCTTTATAAAACCTGAGCTCCCTGCAGGGACTCTCCTCACATCCTCTCTCTGACTGCCCTTACAATTCTCCCGAACTCTTTCTTTTGCCAGCTCCCAGTTCCTTTCTGGTCCTCAGAAATGGCTGATGCAGGCACTCGCACGCTTGACTCAGTGCTGATCCGTGAATGGTTCTTTTGCCTGAATTTTCTTTTCACCAGTGTGTCTCTGTCCTTATGGCTTTCATATTCAGTCCTGGTACCTCCTTTTGAGGAAATCACCCCACTTACAATTGTGACACAGGTCCCATTTAGCCATAGGTACCTTGTGCCCTATGTTTTCTGTAGCACTTAACCACTCTTCTAAGTCCTAAATGAGTTACTCATTATGTACTTTAGTCTTTAACTCTCTTGTCCAAGATGTGAAATCCAGAAAGACAAGAATGTCTGCTCTTTTTATGCAATTCGCCCAGCTATGTGTACAAATTCCTGCTCAAAGCTGATGCTTAGAGTCTCTGCAATTGTGGAAGAACCACACTCAGAGCCCCAGATTGGACCACTTTTCTTTGCCCCTGGGAAGTTGGAGGTGGTAAAATGTTGAAACTGCCTAATGGCCATGAATCTAGTTCATCTGTCCATTCTGCCATAGCCTGCCCCGAGACTCAGACTAAGACAACAAAAACGATAAATGGAATGTATATCTCATAGCAAACAAATGAACGCCTTTGAGATCTCTGATGACTCCTTTTGTGATCTAGTTTTCACTGACTTTCCATGTCTTGTTATTCATTTCTCCAGGCTCCTCCAGACTGACACTTTTATACCTACACTCTGTATTTTAAACCTAGAAGAACTGCAGTTCTTTGGATATATTGTTTCATGATTTCACACTTTTAAGCACATTCTCCCCAAGGCTTGATGTTTTCCTGCTCTTACCTAGAGAATTCTTATTTAATCTTTTAGAACAAAAAGTTTTACATTGTTAGTCAGCAGGTTCCTCTTACTTTTATTTGAGTGCCTCCCTCAATTCACGTTTTGGAAGGTTAGTCCCTAAATGTATATGTTGATGTTATTTTCAGGAGGGGTTTAAGGAAGTAATGGGATTAGCTGCAGAAGGTCATGAGGGTGGGGCCCCATGTAGAGATGAATAGCTTTCTAAGGGGAAGAGAGATTTGCTGGCTCTCTTACCATGTAATGCCATGCAGCACATCATGATGCAGCAGAGACCTTGTAGAACGCAGTCTTGAGATCTTGAACTTCTCGCAGTCTAGACTGAAAGCTAAATAAATCTGTGCCTTATGAATTCCCCAGTCTATAGTGTCCCCAAGCTGTAGTTATAGCAGTGGAAATGATGAAACTCCCCTATGCCTTTTCTTTCGTCCCACACAAGTCTTTTTGGAACCTGGACAGAAGCCTGGTTGAGAAAAGGACAAGAAAGTCAAATCAAACTTTGCATAGTCTATCCACATGAACTTGGACAATGTATTTTTTCTCTCACCTATAAAGTGGGAGAAATAGTGGCTATTTCACAGGTATATTTGAAACATATTAAAGTGACATTATCAAGCCTGATGTCAACATGTGGTAACTGTGGAGGTGTGGAAATCAATTTCCTCTCCTCTCAAGTACTATACGCATATCCCAACCAACCAGCACCTATCTACTTTGGGCAATGAGCTGGATAGCTTTAGTATCAATTTGAGAGGGCACCTCAATGGGGGAATTGCCTCCATTGGACTAGCCTGTGGCCACGTATGTGGGGTATTTTCTTGATTGTTGAGTGATATGGGAGGGCCCAGCCCACTGTGGGTGGTGCCACCCCTGGGCAGGTGGGCCTGTGTTGTATAAGAAAGCAGGTTGAGCATGGGTCAGGGGAGCAAGCCAGCAAACAGCATTCCTCCATGGTCTGTGCTTCAGCTCCTACCTCCAAGTTCCTGCTCTGAGTTCCTACCTTGGGCTCCCTGATGAACTGTGACCTGGGAGATATAAGCCAAATAAACCCTTTCCACCCCAAGTTGGTATTGGTCAGAGTATTTGTTACAGCAATGGAGAAACAAAGTAGAACAGGCAATGCTTTCTATTTGCTCATTTCCCATAATTGAAGTTCTTGAAGACCAGGACTATATTCCACTCATTTTTGTACTTGTGACATTCAACATAGTTCTGGATATATAATAGGTGCCAAACCAGTGTTTGTAGAAAATTGAAGATGATTCTAATAATTATACACGGGAATTACCTACTCAAGACTCTTGAACCATCTCTTATATCCCTAGCAGCAATGCCTACAGGCTCAGCTCTTCCTACCTCCATCTCACAGATGAGATAACTGATTCTCAGAGTTTAAGTAATGTGCCTGAAGGTGCAGAGCTCTGAGAGAACAGAGCTGGAGTCTGCAGCCTGTTAGTACATTGAATAAGCTTCACGCTATAGGCCACACCTTTGACTGGAATTTTCTTATTTCAGGGGTAAGCCGTTGGTCAATCCCGATGCTATTTCCATGGTTCCCTGCTCTACATACAAAACAATACTGTTGGACAGGCACAAACATCTGGCCAATGGGAACTGGACAAAGTTCCATCTGGAAGCCATCAGTACCTCTCATGGGTCAGCTGCAAGGGATTTTATTTCAAATGACCCAATACATTTCCTCTCCTTCCCCTTCACAGACAAATTTGTTGGCTGCACTGTTTTGATAGATTAGGGGGAAAGGGTCTGTTCTAATGGCAACTTAATTTCAAATCAGTGAGTCCCCAAATGCCATTTGCTAGTCTCAAAAATTGTGGTTCCTTTTTCTAGCCACATCTGCTTCAAAGGCATTCAGATTGCATCCATGAAGTCCAGGTGTATTGGAGATTTCATATTGGTCTTAACTGTACAAATATTTTTATCTTTTCTATTTGCTTAAACTCTATCAAAGCACATTGTTTCATTAAAAACCAGTTTTTTACTTTAAAGATTAAGGATTTGATGGTGTATCTTCACTCTACTTCCTACAAATTGACCATGGGATTGAAAAGTAGAGAGCCAGGGGTTATCATGGTCCACTGGTAAGCCATCCTCACACTTTACACCTTGCTAAAGGGCAAAACTAAGGTGCCATGATTAATTGGAAACACAGTGAAGTCTTTGATTCTTTTTTCCACTGTCATAACTCAGGTTACCGTCAGAATGTATTAGGTGAGAGCTTAGGAAACTCATTCTGATTTCTTTCCTTGAAGATGCAGAAACTTAAAAAAAATCATCACGGCCAGCCAGCAGGGTGGTAAATGTGCCTGCTGCCAAGCCCGACAATCTGAGTTTGATTCCCAGAACCCATATGCTGGAGGGAGAACCAACTTCTGAAAATTGTCTTCTAACCTCCACATTTTTGCTATGGTACATGAGTGCACGCACATGTGCACACACAACAGATAATATAATCATCAAAGGATACGCATTTCCTACTCTGCTCTTAATAGCACATTTATCTTGATAACATTTCCTTATTCAGGAGTGATATATTATTTTCAGGAAACAGATAACAGAATCAATGAATCAATCAGATGATTTTTCTAAGGAGCCAAAGACATTTCCAACGACTTTCTGATACAATCAGAAAGGATAAATTCTCTAAGAACCAAGCATTCTTTCTGTGTAAAGGTACACAATTACAGTTTAAAATGCATGCTATATCACACAATCTTTTTTTACCAGCTCACCTGTACAACTCCTAAAATCATACTCAGAAAGGGATGTTGAAGTGGCTATTTTCTTAGTAAAATCTAATTAGATTTTGAAAATTAAAAAATTAAATTTTTGTATACTTACATATATACGTAAAAATATTTGGTTTGTCACCTAAAAATCAAGTGGTGAAACTGGTTTATCAGATCAAGAGAATGTTCTTATAGTTAACTCAGTTCCCCCTTGGGAATCTTGTACTAACTTATTCACACAACAATAAATTCCAGTGTTTTTTAAATAAGAAAATTAGTCTAAATAACTCAGACCTGTAGCTATCATATTAAAATGCAGTATGTAAGACAACAGTGCACAGTTACCTTGGTTTACCACCAAGAGCTTAATGAACTAGGATGGCCTCTACTCCCTGCACCTCTCATAGGCACAGCACATGTTGGAGTCAGTAGTGTTGGCTTTCACCTTTAATCTTGGGCAAGTCTCATTCTCCAGTTCTGATTTTCATGAGCCGTACATCCTATGGTTCCTAATAACATCCCTCAAAATTATTGAAAATTAGGAGATGTTATTTCTAGCAAACTTCTGGTTGAGAAATAACCTCAGATGTGTGGTGAATATTTAAAATGTCTTGATTCTTTAGACTTGGATAAAAAAGCGACTTTCAATCTATCTAAACATTGACTTGTCTATTCAGTCATTCATTCACTATCATTGAGTGTCCAATAGTGCCAGGTACCTTGCTAGAGACTGAGTAACTAGTGGTGAACTACAAGGGTATTTCTGCCCTTAGGGAGCCCTCACCCAAGCAACTCTGGGATCACAAACTTGACATTCCTATCAATACTGCATATTATGGAAGGCATAGCAAAGAACTAAAACAGCATGCTTTAAACAGAACAGTGTCTGATTGACTTTTCAAGAGTGAACAAATAACCAAATGAGATTGCTGGAGGTTCCTTAAAAGTTTAAACCTAGGGCTGCTGTGTGATCCAGAAGCTCTACTTCTACAAGAGAAATTCAAGCATAAAATACTGTACCCGAATGCTCACACAGCATTATCCATGATTATCAGAAGTGGAAAGAGAGTACATAAAGCATAGTATTTGCATATAACAGGGTATTATTTGGCAGGAAAAAGAAATGAAGTCTTGATACATGCTACAACATGGATACAACGTGAAAACACCATGTCAAATGAGAAGCCAGACACGAAAAGCTGCAGATGGTATAATTCCTTTAATTTGTGTTGAGAAAAGGTAAATCTATAAGTACAGAAAGTAAATTGGTGGTTTCTTGGGCTTGTGATGGGGAGGTTGGGGAGAAATGAGTAATGCTGTTAATAGCACCGAGTCTCTCCTTGGATGATGAAAAAACTCTGGAATTGATGCTGGTGAGGGCTGCACAGCTCTATTAAAATACTAAAATACACTGACCTGTATACTGTGAATTGGTGAATTATGTGGGATATGAATTGTATTACAATACTGTTATATTAAAAAAATGAAATAAGCCATTCTGGAAAATTCATTCATCAAGCATGAATCCATCAGTGAAAACCCGTGGAGAAAGAAGATGTTGGTTTGAGGTTCCCTGGACACTTATTTTTCTGTGGGAAATGATAATAAAGCTCATCAAATGTTACATCAGTCAAGTCACTCCATTATATGTCACTTTAGCTGCCAAAACACATAAAAGCATCAGTCAGTAGGCCATATTTCTTCTGATTTTCCCTCATTTTCTTCTTGTGTAAGGACCAGTGGAGATAAAGGAGGGGGGGTCATAAAACTTTGTATAAAAGAACAAACAATGGACAATAATTTACATCACATTTCAGAAGGTGTACAGCAGCCTTAGGTTATCAGTGAAGCTTCCAGCACTGTTCCATTGAGCACCATAGAAACACAGTCAATAAGCTGCTGCTTTGGTATTTTGAGTAACTATTCAATTGCTTTTTTTCTAAATTAGAAATAAGAGGTCCTGGAGTCACTATTTAGTCTTTACATTTATTTTTATTTCTTTATGTATGTATTTATTTATATTTATTTATCTCATATTTATTTGAGTGTGCGTGCACTTGCCCTCACATGGGAATCACGGTGGATGTAAGAGGACAACTTGAGGGGGTTGGGTTCTGTCCTTCCATAATGTGGGTTCTGGGAATCAAATTCAAGTTGTCTGACTTGCTGGAAAGTGCCTTTACCTGCTGAGCCATCTTACTGGCCCTATTCGTGTTTAAAAGATTATTTGTCCATTAAACAACCGAGTATAAGGCTGGAAGGCACAGGTATATCAAGAAATTCAGTTCTCATGGAGAACATTGTTACCAAAACATAACTCAGTGGACTCAGAGAAGAATACTGTTAAAAAGCACCAAGAAGATCTCAGTTAATAGAATGTTTATATTCCCGTGGAAAAAACATTCTAATACTGCTTTAACATGGAGTCTTCCCAAATTAATCTTTACATGCAATTCAATGTAATTTTAGGAAAAGAAACTAGGAAAATTTATTTTAGAAGGTTGTAAAAGTGAATCTAGAGTAGACATGGAAAAACAAATATGGCAGTCATGTAAGCCAAATTTTGAAAGAAAAAAAATTGGCTCCAGGGTTTGGCGATGGGGTAAGCAGCCTACATGATCTACAAAGTATTGCAAATATGACAAAGTAAAAAAAAATTGAATATAGCACTTGGTTTCTGTGTGAGCAGCACATATGCAACAGCAGGAGCGGGTTCTACGTGGGAGCCCGAATGCCGTCTTACCACAGATCTGCGAATTAAAAAGGCGGTCAGTTACTAGAAACTGCTAGAAAAAGTGACTCATGAATTTCATTATATATAAAAGGTAAATCCAGGTAACTTAACAACTAACTGTGAAAATGAAATACCATGCTTAGTAGAAAAATGGAGAAAAATATATCTTCCTGATTCTGGATGAAGAAATTAACCAAGATCCAAAAATTATAAAAATAAAAAGGAAAAATCAGGCAAATTTCTGTATTTTAAAATGAGTATTTTCCTTAAGGGCAGGAATTTTAGAAAATGTAACCAATGGATACCATATTAGGAGATGTATACTACAAGTAAAAGATTAGCACTGTGAGAGAAAAGTAAAAAATGACAAGGCAAAAAACTCCATAGCCAAATGGGTGTCATTTTAGCATTTATGATGCAAAGGAGAAATCCAGGTGTCCTCATGAGAAGGAAGGTATACGCAATACTGCAGCTATCAGCTAGTTACAACTTAAAACAGTAATTACACCAGAACTTATGTCCATTACAGTGGCAAACGTTAGAAGTTTTAGTGTAACATCAAGTGTTATTGGCCTGGGTAAAATGTCCATCTTAATGCTCTACCCAGGAAAATCAGTTATTTATACACATTCTGAGAGATTCTCTAGCAACACTTAACATTAGTTATGTGTATTACAGTTCAGAAGTCCCTTCCTGAGGACAGAACATTAAAAGACTTTAGTTCATTGAAGACTCTATTTGGGGTTGTGTATGGCCAGCTGACTGTAGCAGTGATTTGGAGAAAACAGGTAAGAAAGAGCTGTGGACCTACCATGGAGCACTGTGTAGTAAGCTGCTGCCTCATAGGCAGACTATGGAGCTGGGTAGGGGGATTAGAAGGAATCATCCCTATACTTTGATAATGTTCTAAAACGCTTTTTTCTTTTTCAAGGAAACAAAGCCGGACAGTTGTATGAAATACATTAGAATGTGATTTAAGGAGGAGATTAACAGGCAGTGAGAATGGGGAATGCCCCATAAAAGTGAAACAGACAGATCCTGGCAGGACAATAACCAGTACACCACCACTAAGAGTAAGGTGAGCAGGGCCTCAAGCCAGACAAACAACTCCAGATCCTTGAACCTGAGGCATTCGTGGCAGTCATTTGCCTGCTCGACAGTTTTCGTTTCACTATGAAAGCTCCTCATTCTATAAAGTCAGTAGTAAATGAGATTCAGGTCAGTGAGGTCAGCACAGTGCTGAAAGTGGCAGTTCACAACAGCAACTGGGAACCTATCCATGTCACTCACTGCGTGGGGTAAAGCCCTTGGTGTCAGGCTGGTTTTGAACCTGGTTCTGTCAGTGGCTGGCTAGCTGTGGGCTTCATCACTTGCTTTTTCTCCTTAGCCCGTGGGTCTGTTCTCTGCAAAAATGGGCACAGAAATCCAAGTTCTCAGATGTCCCTAGGATCACATGAGCAATGTGAATGGAATCTGTAGCTTAGTGCTGATACAGACAGAAGAAGTGCTCAGGGAATGCTATTTCAAAACTGAATGTATTTGCTTATCAGGTAATGGCTGAGATTAAAAAGAATCACATAGCCTGGTTTGAATTCCCTATTTTAGTCATCCAGTTAAAATCTTGTCCTCCAGACTCCTTCATACTTTTAAAATTTATTGAGGACTCCAAAGAATTGTGGTTTATTTGCACACTAGTTATCAATATATATCAACTTAGAAATTAAAGTTCAGTCATTCACACGAATTTATTTATTAGTTCAGCTATGTGCCAGGTAATTTTTGTCAACTTGACATAAACTACAGTCACCTGTCAAGAAGGAACAATTGAAGAGTTTCCTGTGGCCATGTCTGTGAAGCATTAATTTTACATGATAATTGATACAGGAGGGCCCAGCCTGCTGTGGGTGGTGCCATCCCTGGGCAAGTGTGCCTAGGCTGTAGAGATTGTCAACTATAACCTGTAAGTTGAAATAAATCCTTTCCTTCCCAAGTCGCATTTGGTGCTTTTATTATTTATTTATTTATTTATTTTAATTATTTATTTATTAACCACATACTTAGAAGAAGCATTTCATTACAACAGCATTGACATATTCAATAACAATTTCCTGAGCTAAGATGCATCTCTTTTAAAACTGCTGTAAATTTTTAGGTTTACAGTTGAATTTTTACAGTTATACAATATTGTACTCAGTATAAACCCTATAAGACATAAATTAAATGACATTTTAACCTTTAAAAAAGATCTCCATTTCATTATTAAAATACACAGTTTCATACAGAAATTCTTTTTCAATGCAATTGACATTGGATGTTTGCACATGCATTTCTAAT
>NW_008341028.1:2093068-2116708 GCF_000622305.1 Nannospalax galili | reverse complement strand
CTCTACTAATTAACATGACGTAAATTTCCATGCTTCCTCCTCAAATATAATACATTTTTTTAATTTGTTGATTTTTTTTGTGTGTGTGTGTATCACACAGATCATCCCAAACCATCTTATTCAACTATACACCCACTTCCCAAATGGCACCGTCCCATAACCTCCCTCCCCTCACTAGTGTTTTTAATTTATTTTTATTTTATGTGTATGCATGTATTGTCTGCATGTATGTAAGTGCACCCATGTCATGCAATGCCCATGGAGGTAAGAAGAGGGCTTCATAGTCCCCTGGAAGTGGAGTTACAGACAGTTATTAACTGCCATGTGGGTGCTTGGAATTCAATATGGGTCATCTGTGACAGCAGTCAGGGATCTTAACTACTGATCCATCTTTCCAGCCCTGGTCAATGTTTTATCACAGCAACAGAAAGCAAAGTAGAATAAGCTGGTACGATGAGGAATCCACTGTACACTAGAAAAAAAATAACATTTTATGAAAAAAAGTTTATGAGGCAAAATGAATAGCCAGAAGAATAGCATTGTTTTCTGTTTGTAAACCTCTTGACAGAAGGTCACGGAGTCTCCTATGTGCTTTGGCATTTAATCTGTAACTCTACATTGTGTATGAAGCCTCCACTGACATTGCACGTAAGGGTGCACTTAACATGCATGCAGGTAAAACACACATATGAATTAAAAAAATTAAAACAAAACCCATTAATCTAATAATTTAAGTAAATTTTTAGCTATTTCTGATTTTTGTTATGCTCATTAAGAAAATATTCACTCACAGAGTTAATGTGGATGCATTTCATTAAACAAAATAACATCATATTTGTTGATGTCATGAGCTCATCTTAACTGAAACTCTACGTATTGGAACCTATCCAGCTCATTGCGGCAGATTTATATTTTCCAAAATTCAGATTTTTTGATTGAAAGTTCAGATTTTGTCTTTAACAAATGTGTGCAAAGCTTGTCTGTTTTTGAGAACATGTGTGTCCGAATAACGACTATTTCTTTCAGTTGCTCTTTCACATAGAAATGGTGTTCCATGAAAAACAATTGCTACATCAGACACTCAGTCCCATACATTCTGTCCTTCAGATGGCCATTACACTGTAGAATTTATCAAAGGGCTTCATGTTCTCTTCCCTTTTCATGATATTGTATATTCGAAATGTATTCAGGGGCTGGAGAGATGGCTCAGAGGTTAAGAACACTGATTATTCTTGCAGAAACCCGGGTTCAAATCCCAGTACCCACATGGCAGCTAACAACTGTCCACAACTCCAGTCCTAGGGGATCTGACAGCCTCTTCTGACCTCTGCAGGCATTGCACGATACAGGTGCACTTACCTACATGCAGGCAATACACGCATACACATAAAAAAAAATAAATAAAATAAAAATATTTTTAAAAAAGAAATGTGTTCAATGTGAAGATATGATAAATTTATAATTCTTGCTTCCTTATTAAGGACATATTAAGTTGGTATTTTTTGACCGAATTATAAAAACTGAATGACTTTTTGGTCTGATACTACTACCTTAATTCATAGAAAGGTGAGAGTAATCTTCCTTACTGTGTATTCTACAACTGACACTTTATTGTAATTTTGAAAACAGCTGTGGCCTCATGGACCCCTGGACTTAGTGTTGAAGCTGTGCACCTGATGTTCTAAAACTGGGATTTTAATTCTTGTTTTCCAAGGCAATGTCTTCCGTACAGGCGGTGCCATCTCTGGGTGGAAGTCTTTAGCATCAGAATGATGCTGCTGAAGGAGTAACTTGTCTACAACAGATAGAGGAGGAAGAACAAGAAGAAATGCGTTGTTCATGCACCCAGGGGATGGGCGACTAGTGGTGCCCTATCAAAAGAATGAACCCTGACTTTCATGAACACATGAGATTTGGTAAAGGAAGACAGTACAACCAGTTTCCAGTCCCCATGTGTTTTATACTTAGTGAGCAATAGGGCCCACAACAATGGACGCTTTAAGGAATTTGCCTTTGTCATCCAAGTAGAAGGACAGCAGTCAAGACCTCAGCCTTCCCCACCCGCAGACCATCCTGAAGCAGTCATGTCAAGCACAGTAGTAAGGGATGGAGATGCATGTAGGCTAAGGGCTTTTTTTATTAATGCCTTCATGTTCCTTTCCCTAGAGTCAATGTGCCATTTCAGGCACTCTGACGGACAACTCAAGTCAGCACCATTTCTTTCCTTTGTGAATGGTTATTCAGTGTTCAGGTTCAGGGTTCCACAGTGTCTTCCTTTCATGAATATATATGTTGTATCTCACATTCATTTATTTTCACCCTGCCCTTACCACTGTCCTCACATTCCCCATTCAACCTCATAACTATTAGCTGCTCGGTAATAAGGTATAAATCACTTTTTATGGCTCCTTTACCATATTTCTACTAACAGCTATCTTACCACATTACCATTACATTATGCACCCCAAAGGGAGGAGTACGACACCCCCCCTCATGATTTCTAACAGATTTATTCTAGAGCCAGGCTACTAGGCGCATGAATCTATTTATCTTCTGAAACCAGGAGCTTAATATATCCTGTTATTCCAAACCAGAAGCTTTTCAGAAAAATATCAGAATAAAATTAGTGAACTCAGAGCCTGCCCATTCAGCTAGTGTAACCAGTCGGTTTGCTCCAGGAATCCCCTATCTCTGTCTTCCAAGAGTACTGGGAACCACACTGTCCAGGTTCCAGGGCAGTTTTGGGGATCCACAATCCAGTCCTCACATTTGTAAGGCAAGTACTTCATCACTGAGTCATCTCCCAAGCTCTACATATAATTATTTTTTTAATATTTTACTTACCATTTTTATTTTATGTTTTTTAATTGACTCATAAAACCATATAGTTTTATTATACACAACATTATTTTAAAACACACACATATATATTCCAATGTATATATTGGAATAGCTAAATGGGGAGGAGCGACATATGGACTATCTTACAATTAACTTTTTTTTTTTTGTGCTAGAACTTGTAAGATCGGCTTTTGACAATTTTCGTGAATATGCAGCATGAAAACACGTTGTTACTAGCTATAGTCACCATCTTATACATTGAGCTCTTGAACTGATTCCTCCTAACAGAAATTTCATAATCTTTGGTTAACATCGCTCTACCACACTCTCTCTAACCCTCTCCCTCCCATCCCCTAGTGAACACCATTCTGCTAGCTACTCAATCAGGAGTTGAATCATTAGATTCCAGGTGTCAGTGAGATTGTGTTTTATCTGCTTTTCTATACCTGGTTTATTTCACTTAGCACAATGTCGTCCAGTTTTATCAATCAGCCACAAACAGTAGGACCCCTTTCTTTTTTAAAAAATTATTTATTTAATAACCACATAATTAGAAGAAGTATTTTATTACAACAGCATTGACATATTCAATAACAATTTCCAGAGCAAAGATGTACCTCTTTCAAAATTGGCTGGAAATTTTTAGGTTCACAGTTGAATTGATACAGTTATACAATATTGAACTCAGTATAAACCCTGTAAGATGTAAAATTGAATGAAGTTTTAACTTTTATAAAAGATCACTATTTCATTTTAAAATATGCCCTTTCATACAGAATAACTCATTTAAAAAGGTTTTATTTATTATTTTTATTTTATGTTTATGAGTGTATTGCCTGCATGTATGTGAATGCACACGTGTTGTGCAATGCTGTGGTGGTCAGAAGAGGGCTTTGGATTCACCTGGAACTGGAGTTAAGGATGGTTCATAGCTTCAATGTGGGTGCTGGGAATCGAACCTGGGTCCTCTACAAGAAAAATCAGTGTTCTTAGCCACTGAGCCATCTCTCCAGCCCCAGAATAACTCATTTTTAATGCAACTAATACTTAGATATTTGCACATGTGTCTCTAATCTCTATTTATCTGATTATTACTAGTCATAGTGGGTTACTTTCTGAGATCCTTGACACCTGAGCATGGACATAAAGTCATCAGATATATTTCAATGGTAATGTTTTTCACATTTACTAATTAACGTGAAGCAAATTTTTGTGCTTCTTCCTCAAATATAACTCATTTTTTAATTTATTGATATTTTGTGTGTATATTTCATAAAGAACATCTCAAACAATCTTATTCATCTATACACCCACATCCCAAATGGCACCCTCCCATAGCACCCCCCCCAACTGGAGCCTATATACTCTGTCATCCCTGTTACTGTCCACTGTGTTGTCGGTGCTCCCAGCTGTTTCCCAGTGCAAGTCCATCCACTGAGTCTAGTCAGCCTATCTAGAGTTCCTTGTTTCAGGAAGATCTGCTGTTCTTCATCTAGCAGCAATCAGTTGCCAATATTCCTTTAGATAAGATTGGGGTCTGCTGTTCATTTTCCCAGTTCTATGCTGGGTTCCTGTCTGGGAGTCTCTTGGGTCACCCTGGCCAACAACTCAAAGGAAGGTGTCTCCTGTCTGGCATTGTTTCTTGTTATGTAGCCTTTAGCTATACATATGGACTCATATTAATCCCTTTAATCTTCAGTTATACTTTCTATTTTGGTGTTTAAGACCATACAATTGGCCCAGATAAACTGATTTACTTTTACTCTTAAGGGGTCACATGGTCTTGGGAGGAGCCCCTGGATCCTTTCTTTTACCAGTTCCATCTATGTGAAGATAAGTCAAAGGTCCTGCTCGACCGTGGCTGACTTCACTTGGAAGCATGGAGGAAATGTTTTCTCTGTGTTAACCCTCCTCTTTGTAGGCTGGACACTGGTTCAAGTTCATCTGGTGGGGTCTCCATGGCCTCCTTGATCAAGAGGACAAGTGACTCACCACAGTTACAGGACATTTTGAGAGATGCTCATAGTCCTCTGGAACTTAGTTGACCTAGGAGGGCAAGGAGCAAAAACTGTCCTTTAAGTCCCTCTGAGCAAATTAGTATAGGTCTCAAAGTACGTCTGTTAAACATCTAAGAAGGTTAGTTCTACCAGTCTGGTACTTTTAATTAACATCTGTGCTATAAAGCTTGGGCAAAGACCAAACGTTCTCAGATAAACCTTGCCTAGACATATGTTACTTTCCTTGAGCTGGTTGTATGTATAATTTGTCAATAGGTTATTGGACTAATATGGTTCCTTCTGTTTTTTTTTTTTAAACTAGCTAGGCATTATTTATCTCTCGCATTGTCTAACCCTTACACCATGGCTTCCCCATTTAAAATGCCCCCATTTTTCCCATTTCTCCCTTAATAATACCCTTCTCCTATGGTCCCACCTCTCTTGAGCTCTTTCTTTCCCTTTATACCCAAGGTTCCTGTGTAACCCTCCCTCCCTGCTCCCCTTAAGATAACCCCATTTTTATCCATGTCTCCCTCATTAACACCTATTTCTTACTGTTCTTCTCTTTCAGATTCTTTTCCTTTACCTCCCTGGTTCCTTTCAATATCCCGGTTGTTTCCATCTCTTAGTTATTGTGAAAAGAGCAGCAACAAACATGGATGTACATGTGTCTCTGCAATAGGATGAGTTATTTGGGTATATGCCAAGGAGTGGTATAACTGGGTCAAATGGTAGGTTCATTTGTAGTTTCTTAAGAGTTCTCCACCTTGCTTTCCATAGGGGTTGTACAAGTTTGCAATCCCAGAAGCAGTGAATGAGAGTTCCCCTTTCTCCACATCCTCACCAGCATTTGGTATCATTTGTTCTCTGGATCTTAGCCAGTCTGACTGGGGTAAGATGAAATGTTACAGTGGTTTTAATTTGCATTTCCCTAATTACTAATGATGTTGAACAGCTTTTAAGATGCTTCTTAGCCATCTTTATTTCTTCTTTTGAGAACTCTCTGTTCATCTCCTTGGCCCATCTTTTAATTGGGTTGCTTCCTTTCTTGATTCTCTGTTTTTTGAGTTCATTATATATTCTGGATGTTAAACCTCTGTCAGATGTGTTGCTTGTGAAGACTTTCTCCCATTCTGTGGGTTTTTCTTTCACTTCCTTGGTTGCTTCTTTTGGTGTGCAGTAGGCTTTTAGTTTAATGAGGTTCCACTTGTGGATTCTTGACCTTGTTTCCTGAGCAATTGTTGTCCGGTTTAGAAAATCTTTTCCTACACCTCTATCATGTAGGTTATCGCCACTGTTTTCTTCTAAAGTTTCAGAGTTTCAGGTTTCACATTGAGGTCTTTGAGCCATTTGGAGTTGACTTTTGAGCAAAGTGAAAGATAGGACTTTAGTTTCATTCTTCTACAAGTGGAGATCCAGTTTTGCCAGGACCATTTGCTGAACATGCTGTCTTTCCTTTTCATGTGTATAAGTGTATTGTCTGCATATATGTAAGGGCACCCGTGTTGTACAATGCCCACAGAAGTCAGAAGAAGTGTTGGTTCCCCTGGACCTGGAGTTACAAATGATTGTCAGTCTCCATGTGGGTGCTGGGAACTGAATCTGGGTCCTCTGCAAGAGCAGTCAGTGCTCTTAACTGCTGAGACATCTCTCTGGCACCCCCCCCCCACATATAATTCTTTAGTGAAACTGGTATTATACTATTATACTGTCTATATAACTAATATGAGTAGAGGTCATGGTAGGCTTTAAAAAGTGTAATCTTTAAATACCACCACCATATATCATAAGAACATCAGTTAATGATAAGTAATCTGCTTAATGATGGCTGGTGGATCATTTCCATTTTATTAGACATCTAAATTATTTTCTGTTTCATAAATATTATGCATCAATCAACTTCAATCACCGGCTTTGCATGGACTCAGGTATTTCCTTAAGATGATTTTTACAGTAGCATTAGTAAGCTGAGATATATGATATTTTTGAAAGCGCTTGGTAAATATCAACAAATTAATTTCCTGACTGATAATTCTAGCTTATTCTCACCAAGCGGTCATGAGAGTCCTTGACAGCATTCATTGATTTCCTCCCTTCTCAATTTCAGAGGCAAAATATTATCATGTTGAATTTATTAGACTATAGAAGTACTATTCACTGAGTGTTTTCTATAATTTTATCAGTCTTTCGTTTTTGAGAATTTTCTTCATGTCTATTAATTATTTTCATATTAGGTTACTAATATATGATTGAACTGTGCAGTCTTTACAACTTGTTATTATATTTCATCTATTTGTTTCGTGTGCGTGTGTATGAGGTGGAACGAATGGGTATGTGTGTGCCATGGTTCATGTGCGGAGGTCAGAAGACAGCTTAGGGTACTAGATCTTTCCTTCTGCCATGTGAGTCGGGGGAATCAAACTCAGGCCTTCAGACTTGTTTACAAGTGTGTACCCACTGAGCCACCTTGTCAGCCAAACTATGCAGTTTTTATTAATATGTTACTTTTCTATTTGTTATGATTTTCCATGTGGCTTACCATTTTTATAAAATTCAATTTTAATAGGTCTTATTTGGACATCTGAAATGTTCATATTTCACTTCCTCTGCCACCATAGAGAGGCCACTCATTAATCTTCTTTTATCATGTAAGAAAAATTTTTCCTTTACGATTTAAATTTTACATTTTCATTAGAAATTGGGCATAACATACAATATAAGATTTGATTTTCTATGTAATTATATTCCCTTCAATAATGCAGTAATTTATTAATTTTTTCCTCTTTATATTGTGATTTTGTTGTTTAAAAATACATGTGTGTGATTGTTAGAAATCCTCTTATCTAAATCTATTGACATTACTAGTTAATCTCTGTTGATATACTCATATTGTAGCATTTATGTTTCCTTGGTTTAGTTACTACAGTGTGGAGAGAGAACTTAAAAACACCAATCAATGTCAGAATCTTTGTGTATTTCCTGTAATTTTTATTTTCAGAAGTTTGATTTTGCCTAGACTTTTTAAAGTCTTAGTTTTCACCATTAACAGCTCTCCTTCATTGCACACACTCAATGGAATAATGAAATAACAATGTTTTATTTTTTTACAAAATTTAACTGCATAGAGATATCACTGACTTGGGACACATAAATCTTTAGAAGGTGTGCCCGCTTGGCTGGGCTAACCCATTCATGCTATTAGCAGGCTAATGGGTCTATGGGTTAATGGGTGTGTCAAGAGTGGGTCTGCTAGTTGACAATGCCAAAGAGGATGTGAAAACTTCACAGGGTTCCACCTCAAGATGAAGAACTACAGGTAATCAGTGGATGCTGAGGGAGGGAGAATTATTTTTCTCCAGGGACTAGCTCCTTGGGAGGTTATTTAATTATTAGTGGACAGTCCTAAACACAGGTATGCATGAGCATCACTTAACGGATTCAGTTATACATGTATATATAGTATATGTAACAATACTAATAAAATAATAGGACAAGAAACTGAGAGGGAGTGGGAGGACATGGGAGGGAGACAGGGACGGACAGAAATAACACTACAATACCCATGTATGAAATTATCAAAAATTAAAAGTGGGTGTGCTACTGAGAGCAGTTTAGCAATGTTTCTGCACGCTTCCTATCTCTTGTTAGGGTCCACCTTGAGACTCCTCCAGCAAGAAGCCCACTACCATGGGCTGTCCCTTAAATTTGGACCAGATTTGGAAGCCAAAATAAATCTCAGTATAAATTACCCAGTCTATGGTATTGTGTTATTAGCAACAGAAAGTTAAATGAGATGGCAACAGAATACACACACACACACACACACACACACACACACACACAGACCCGTGCACACTCACATGCATGCATACATGTGTGCGTACACTCCCCACAGTCATACCCACATTTATTTACTCTGTTCCTTCAGTGTTCTAGGTTGTGGGCATGAGTGACTCTGCTTTATAAAAGGAATGGAAAATGTTGGGTTGTGAAAAATAGTTTAACAGAGCTTTTTACAATATGTGCATACATATGTTTGTAAATATGTTTTTGTATTGATACAACCTGTTTAGGGCTAGCGATTCTTTTTTAAATAATTTTTCAGTCTCTACATTGGTAAGTAGGGCTTTAATTTTATCTTTGTAATGTATTTGACAGCATTTATGGCAATAGCTACCATATTGTTTCTTGATTTCAGTGATGAGGGGGCTGCAGAGATGGCTCAGCAGTTAAGAACACTGGCTGTTCTTGCAGAAGACCCAGGTTCGAATCCCAGCACCCACATGGCAGCTAACAACTGTCCGTAACTCTAGTTCCAAGGGATCCAATGGCCCCTTCTGTCCTCTATGGGCATTGCATGACACAGGTGCACTTACCTACATGCAGGCAATGCACTCATACACATAAAATAAAATAATAAATAAAATATTTTTTAAAAACTTAGAGATGAGTTTGAATATTTTAGGCTTTTTAATAATTTAATAAACTTCCAAGAGAAAAAATCCGAGATGACGTTTGTCACTGCTTCAAGCTGG
Source organism: Nannospalax galili (assembly GCF_000622305.1). Lineage (NCBI taxonomy): Eukaryota > Metazoa > Chordata > Mammalia > Rodentia > Spalacidae > Nannospalax > Nannospalax galili. Next base: position 2,107,335 of record NW_008341028.1, on the reverse strand, counting down.
TGCAGTACAGGAAAGGCTTGTTTCCAGGTGTGTGGTATCAGGTGTCCTCAGCTTTCCCTCGGTCGTACTAGCTTCTGCATGCTTAACCTGTGCAGGCTGCCATTAAGCCCGAGGATGCTGGGAGCAGCCAGGTCACACAGGTCAGCTCTGAGGAGGTGTTGTTCTTGTGGGTGGAACAGGGTGTCTTCAGCACCCCCGATGATCCTCCTTGTCCTCTGCCTCTTACCAGATTTAGCTAAAGCTATCTTCAGAAGTCTCCCAGGGGGCATAGAGTCAGGCCCTCCCACTGACCTCAGCCAGCGGGCTCCAAGGTACTGTCTTTAGGTTCAACGCCTATTTGGGATATTTTCCTTGCAGCCACATTATTAAACACTGAAATGTGTTCAGAACTCTGATAGCACAACTCTACACTAAAATTTGAAATTGCAATTTTAAGATTGGGTGAGAGGTGGCATTGGCCTAGTTCAACATTCTCAATTTCGTTAATAGAGGGGAAATCAGTGTTTGTCTTGAATTTCATCTTCCTTGAGTGTAAAACAAAGGACTAGAGTTGGTTGAAGCTACTTTTGGATTTTAGTATTGGCTGCCAACAGAAATCTTAGATGGCAAAACTATGTTTAAATACTCTGCCTTTATTCTACAACTTGAATTCATTTCTCTTGTGTGCTTAGTGTACTGGTGGACACACAATTCACTTATGGTTTCCTCAGCATTTTTTCCTGGGTCTGTGATTAATATTCCAGAGACACTGGGTCAGTGGCAGGAGGGTCACCTTTAGGACTTGCTTTAAAGTATAAAAAGCTGCTCCTTTGGAAAGATGGCTGTTATTTTCCAGCACTCTTTCCCTCTACTGATATCAACTTAAACTGGACCACAGCACAAGTAGGTAAAGGACTTAATTCCTTCTCCTACTGACCCCTAAATCTAGGATAGCACACAGCAAGCACTAACTGGGACCTCCCATGGCTTGCTGTACCTGTCCTGGAGCCCTTTGGTGGCACAGTTGGTGACAAATACTGGGTATCTCTCCTTCCTAGCAGAGTCTGTGGGAGGCCACGGAGCAGAGACAGGGTTGGCCTGTCCTAGGTACTCAACTGAAACAGTGTGCCTGGGCCACATTCAGAGATCGCTGTGGCTGTAGTACAGCTTTCTACAGTTCTGAGTTTGAGTCCAGAAAACATCAGTCGAGGAAAGAAGTCTTCTTTGCAGTCTTGCAATCACTACTCTAAGCCTAGGTCTAGGAAGATGGCCTGGATTTCCTATCTTCTGTCCCACCAAGTTGGGACCAACAAGCTGCTCTCATAATGTTTAATTTATGAAATCTGGTGGGGTGCTATGGGAGGGGGTTTCAGATAGGGGAGGGTGGTCTAAATATGATTAAGATGTATAGAATGCATCAATAAAAATGTGCATTAAAAAGCAGGAGAAGTATATTGACCTTTCCAAATCTGTGCTTGCTGAATTCAAATTCTAACGATGACTGCACGGACATCTCATTTTAGACATCCCCTTTATATTCAGCATCCAAGGTTTGCTTCTGAAAAAGGCAGAATAAACACTTGGCTCTGAAAGTATGCTAAACAGTGATCAATGCCACTCACATGAAGTTGACATCCTTGTATGTTAGTGATCTTAAATGATACAATCTAAATAGAATTAAGGAAGCAAACGACAATAAAAATGCTTGAACTATGAATTTGCAATTCTCTGTTCTTTCTACATATTTCTGCCAGTAGTCTTCATTTCATGGAGATAGTTGGCCTTGTGCATATTGCCTTGGGGACCAAGAGACAGAACAGAGTTCTAGTGGGTAGCAATCTGGACTGTTGCCAGGCATCCTCCAGTGGACCAAAGAGAAGTATGACCCTGAAGGTTGCTACAATCAGGGTGAGACCCCATCCTAGGAACATTCAGTCAATGTGGGTGGGGTGCTATATTAGCTAGGTCTCAGTTATTTTTCCTGGTGTTCAGATAAAAATGCCCTGACAAAAGAAATTTAAGAAAGGAAGGGCTTATTTTGGCATACAGTTCCAGGGTTAAGCCACCCTGGCAGGGAAATCAAGGTAACGGGAGTTTAAAGCAGTTGATCACGTTGCATATGCAGTCAGGAAGAAGAGAGGGATGAATGCTTTTGTTCAGCTCACTTTCTCCTTTCTATGTAGTCCAGGATTCCAGTCTATGGATGGTATCACCCACAGTGGGTGGGCCATCCCACCTCAATTAACCTAATCAAGATGACATTCCACAGGCATGTCCAGAGGTCTGTCTCCCAAGTGCTTGTGGGTTTTATTACCCATCACTGTTATTTTTCCATTACTATGCCCCAAATACTGGCACACACAACTTAAAGAAGGATTTAATTTTGGCTTACAGTTTTAGAGGCTCGCCTCATCATGGCAAAGATCATTTCTTAGTGATGGGAGTACGTTGGGGAGGCGGCAACCAGAGAGCAGAGAGGAAGACAGGAACCAGACAGGGAAAATATACCACAGAGAACCCACCTCTAGTGACCTCCTTTTCTACCTAGGATGCACCTCTCAAGGCTACAGATCACCCAAGATGCCCCCACCATCTGGGGACCAATCATTCAAATCAGGAGCCTGTGGAAACCATCACCTATTGAAACCACAGCAAGAATAACAAAATACAGAATGATCCAGAAAAGACAGATTCTCTCCTGAGGCACGTGCCCCTTTCCCTACCAAGGTTAGAAACATATTGTATGAGAGCGATGTGGGGAGGAGGCCTCCTCTCTGCTGTCTAAGAATTTATTCTGAATTTGAGTGCAGCAAGCACTAGGGGAACTGCACAAGGCTGCTGGACTCATTGGGAAACATCTCAGAATAGAGTGTGAAATCAGTATTTTAGTTCTAGTCATTCTGAGTGATTGCTTATTCACTGAGGACAAGACTAGTGGTTTCTGGAATGAAACTTTCCCGGGACTTGAGTGCTGCTGTTCACAGGGAGGGTCTGAGTGGCCTGGGGCATCAGTAGTACTGAGAAGTCCTGCCTTTGGGAAGGGAAAGGTTTGCCAAAGTTTTAACTTTGATGTAATGTAGCCTTCACAGATCCATCAATGGCTCATCCCCTGATATGTGCCCAATTGGGGTAGGAAGAGTGAAGACTCTTGAAACTCAGAGTGTATCTAGCGCTTTCCATGAATCTGCTCCGACTTCACACCAGCAGCTGAGAAATAGCATTCAATGGAATTTCAAGTGCCTTTAAATTTTATTGCATGTTAGAAAAGGATCTAAAAGTTTAATTGGCATTACCCTGCACAGGGGATTATTCGTGCTCATCCCAGAAGTCATAGATTGCTCATCATTACTGTATCTCAGAGTTCACAGCTAGATAAGACTGTGGATGACTCTATTCCCCCAGCAGCCTGCATAGCATCTTCCAGTAGTATGGGAACTAGTCAGCAGGGAAGGAACGCCTTGGTCCATACCAACTAGATTTCTCCACATCCTGGGACCAATGTGTGTGGTGTCTTCTGCAGTAGAGTTTTACCATCAAGTTCTGCTGGGTAACCAAGAGCAGTGGCAACAGCTTGTATTGTTTTGGGGATTTCTGGGACACTTGTGAGCAGCAACTAGAGGGGAGATATCCCACACCTGGAACTGAACGTTTTTTATTTGGCAGCCTATGGCTTTGGGATGGGCATAATCCCATGTGTAGGCTAACTCCAATTAATGTGTATATATATGAATGCATGTGTATGCATATATAAAAGCTCATCAAATAGTAGGTTCCCATATGGCCTTTTCAAACATCCTTAGCATTAGTAATCCCTCCCTCAACCCTCCTCTGCTCCACATTCCCTTCCATCTCCCTACTTACATCTCCCTCCTCATTAATCTTCCTTTCCTCTTCATAGCTCCTGTGTTCTACTACCCCCCCCAAGACATTTCTTCCCTCCCACCAATGTTCCCGTTCTAATTTCCTGGATTCTACAGGCCCTCTAAATCAAACACACAGACCTAATGATTCTACACTAAGATCCACATAGGAGTGAGCAAAAACAAACATTAAACTCCCCTAAGATAAACTAAAACAAGTGGTTTCTTTTGTTTCTTTGCTTTTTTTAGGTTTGTGTAGAACTGCAGGAAAAGAAAAAGAGAAAGAACAGAGATGAGGCAAATCACTCCTCAAGAAACCTTTGCCTTCCCTCCTTTGATGGTCCCTTCCTTCCTTCCTTCCTTCCTTCCTTCCTTCCTTCCTTCCTTCCTTCCTTCCTTCCAGTTACAGATGGTTGTTAGCTGCCATGTTTGTGCTGGGATTCAAACATGTGTCCTCTGTGAGAGCAGCCAGTGCTCTTAATTGCTAAGCCATCTCTCCCTTCCTCCTTCCTTCCTTCCTTCCTCCCTCCCTCCCTCCTCCTCCTCCTTCCTTCCTTCCTCCTTCCTTCCTTCCTTCTTCCCTCCCTCCCTCCTCCTCCTTCCTTCCTTCCTTCTTCCTTCCTTCTTCCTCCTTCCTTCTTTCCTTCCTTCCTTCCTTCCTCCTTCCTTCCTTCCTCCCTCCCTCCCTCCCTCCTCCTTCCTTCCTTCCTTCCTTCCTTCCTTCCTCCTTCCTTCCTTCCATCCTTCCTTCCTCCTTCCTTCCTTCCTTCCTTCCTCCTTCCTTCCTTCCATCCTTCCTTCCTCCTTCCTTCCTTCCTTCCTTCCTCCTTCCTTCCTTCCATCCTTCCTTCCTCCTTCCTTCCTTCCTTCCTTCCTCCTTCCTTCCTTCCATCCTTCCTTCCTCCTTCCTTCCTTCCTTCCTTCCTCCTTCCTTCCTTCCTTCTTCCCTCCCTTCTTCCCTCCTTCCCTCCCTCCCTCTCTCTTTCCCTTTCTTTCTTTCTTTCTTTCTTTCTTTCTTTCTTTCTTTCTTTCTTTCTTTCTTTCTTTCTTTCTTCTTTCAAGTAGTCTTCCCTTTCTATGGAGAAACTCTAATGTTAATTGTCATGGTTATACAATGATGAGCTAGGTCTAGCTCATTAAACTTTAAGGAGTTTTATAAGTCAGTTACTCAACACAGCTATCATTAAAATTAAATTATGCATATTTATAATCAAATAAATTATATTAGAAATAAAGGTAATAAATACTTAAAACATAGCACGGCCTAATTATTTTATTAGACATTGCTATTTAATCCATGTGGCAGGTACACTTTTTAATGCTGACTTCTGCAGGTTAGCAGCTTACACTCAACCCTGGAGGAGCATTTACACCAACAGCATTAGCAAACAGAGCTCAGTTATCATCCTCCCTCCCCATCCTCAGCCTGGCCCTTGCTATTAAGCACTTCTTGTCACATCAGTGATAACAGCTCTAATACCATAACCCAAGCCAGGCGTGGTGAAGCCTGCCACAACCTTTATCAAACAAGGTGGAAAAGCAGCATGCTCTCACAGAATATCATAGCTCAGAGACAGGCACTCCCCAAGCCAAAGCCCTCAGATTGAGCAGTGGAAGGCAGATCACACTGTACACAGCCTTTGAGGGAAAAGCTCTTGCAATGATGGAAGGAAAGAGGCTTTATAGGAGGAATTTAGCAGACAAGGGAACTGGCAGACAGGTAGACAGAAAAGGCAAGAGCAGCAGCTGCCAAGCCCTTGACTCACATAGCTGGCCCTGAGACCTGTAAATTGCTTCACCTCTGTGCATGGGAATTCAACTGTGTTATTTCTCTGCTATTAATATTCCTTCAGGCTTGGCCCTGGTTTTGCCCAAGTGCAGAAGAACAGGTTAAATGGGATCTGTGTGATCTCCTAGTCATCTCAAAATGTGAATCGTAGCTGCTTTTCCACAAAGTGTATTCACACATATAATGGAAAGTATTTTTTCATAGTAAGTAAAGAAAAAAATGAGATATAATTTACAACAGTGTCTTTGGAATGCTTAATCAGGATTCAGTCTTGGGAGTTCTGGTTCAGCATGCCTTAGTGTGTGTTTATCTAAGTATGCACCAACATTTGCAAGAACATGAGTCACCCGCTCTGTGCAGTTCACATGGACTATTCTGTCCTCTTTCATTGCATGTAACATTGCTGTTCAAGGCTTCCTGAATTGATTTCATGACTCACCAAGAAGCCTAAACCACAGAACAAAAATATTCTGGTGAGATGTGAAACTGTCATTTATGTTTTTTATTCAGATACTGTTCCAGTTTGTTTCTCCATTGCTGTGACAAAACACTCTGACCAATACCAACTTGGGGAGGAAAGGGTTTATTCAGCTTACATCTCCTGGCTCACAGTTCATTAGGGAGCCCAAGGTAGAAACTCAGAACAGGAACCTGGAGGCAGGAGCTGGAGCACAGGCCATGGAAGGGTGCTGCTTACTGACTTGCTCCCCTGGCCCCTGTTCAGCCTGCTTTGTTATGCAACACAGGCTCACCTGCCTAGAGGTGGCACCACTCAGAGTGGGCTGGGCCCTCTCACATCACTCAATAACCAGAAGATGCCCCACAGACATGGCCACAGGCCAGTCCAATGGAGGCAATTCCCCAGTTGAGGCTCCCTCAACCCAGTCATATCAAGTTGACACGAAAGCTATCCAGCACAGATACACACCACATTAGTGTGAACAGTACACAACAGTTCATAGATGAAATTAAAATGACTTTTGAAACAAAAAAACACTAAGCAGAAACTGTTTATTGACATTGTTTATTGTCGTTATAGAAAACATCACCAGTTAGCTGGGCCAGTCTCCCTCTGAGCCACTGTAGTAAGTTTTGATGAGAATCTGCTCTGCTTCCAGTTCTAGGGATCCTCCAGTAGCATTGTCGGGACTGTGCCTTATTGTATATAAATGTGTGTTTTGTCTTAAATTCTTGAGTCTCCAAAGTTTTCCTGTTGATGTCCAAATCCCCAAAATGGTGGTATTTGGAAATGAGGCCTTTGAGAGGTAATCCAGTTTAGATAAGGTTATAAGGTAGCACCCAATGATGGTATGACATTTCGTACAGCAACAGAGACCAGAGAAGAGGTCCCTCCCCCTCCCTGTCCTGTGAGGCCACAGAGAAGCCTTCACCAGGAAAACGAGTGAGCCAGTGTCCTAACCTTAGTTTTCTCACTGTCCTGTCTATTGTTTAAGTGCACCAAGTTCATAGTATTTTATTATAGCAACATGAGCTAACTAAACCATCCTCTACTGTACCTGATTCTATAGTAAATGTCATCAGTGATTCACTGCCAGAAGGATACCCAAAGGTGACAAGCAGCTTTCCTCATCATGGTCTCTTTTACAATTAAAAAATGCAAACCTGAACCCAAACAAAAATGACCCTGGAAACTCAGTACCAGAGCACACAGGATCTGTCCAGAGGCCAGAGCTTGTATCCAGATGTCAATGTGGCACACTAATGGGCTCTTGGGCTGAAACCGCCTCAGCAAAATAGATCACAACTCAGGACACATTTTAGATGTATAGAGTTGCAGAGTGAAAGTGAAAATTAGTTTCTTCATTAGGTTTAAGCCACATAAATATGACAGAATCACATTATTTTGAAAGATGGGTATATAACAAAGCTTAAGGTTGATCACACATTTCGATCATATATTTCTTTTTATTCACATTTATATTTTTATTATATTTTCTAATTTTCACATGATTCTTTTAAAAATAATATGTCTTTATTCATGTGGCACCATACCTTTATTTCTTTTTCTTTTTTGTTATTGAAATTTTTTCCTTTTACAGTTTTACTGGAGAATGATTCTAGGATCTTGAACACGAGGTAAGTGCTCTAGCGCTGGGCTATGTTCCTGATGGCTCTTTACTTTGTATTTTGAGACAGTCTCATGAAGTTGTGAAGGTTGGCCTCACCCTTCAGCCCAGACAGGCCCTGTACTGTCAGTACTCCTGCCTCCGTCAATGCAGGGGTATGTACTTGAAGACAAATCCATTGAAATAATGACCCCAATGCACCTTCACTTCCTGCCTCTTCCTTCCCTTGACTTCCTGCCTCTTACTTCCCCTGACTTCTTGCCTCTTCCTTCCCTTGACTTCCTGCCTCTTCCTTCCCCTGACTTCCTGCCTCTTCCTTCCCTTGACTTCCTGCCTCTTCATTCCCCTGACTTCCTGCCTCTTCCTTCCCCTGACTTCCTGCCTCTTCCTTTCCTTGACTTCCTGCCTCTTTCTTCCCTTGACTTCCTGCCTCTTCCTTCCCTTGACTTTCCATATCTTCCTTCCTTTTACTGCCTGTATCTTCCTTCCCCAGGTACTGTACTGGTACCTACTCATTTCCTAGACTGAGACACTCAGTGCTCAGAACCATATTTCATATGGAAAGATGTCAGTGGTTCTGACATATGATTGGTGATCTTAGAGCAGAGCTTTAGCTTCCTTTGTCAAAGGGAAACAAGATGATTCTGTCAGCAGCTGCTTCCCGTGGGCGCAGGGAATCCAGAAGGTCGTTAATTTCCTTTGAAGCTGATGCTGGAAAACTATTGTTAGGAGGCAAAAATGACATCTTGGCTATAATGATTGCTATGCCAAAGGTTTTGTGGTTCTGTTCTAATGAGACAAAAGTGTTTTGACTAATTATGTTCTACTCAGTCATCAGGAACTTAGGGAATGCTTCAGGTGACTAGAAAGCAGGCTGGAACTTTAGGCAACAAATGTTTGGATAAACTCAAGCATTCTGAGTTTCCCTGTGCTTAATATGTTAGTTACATTGCTATGTTGATATGTAATGTCACAGATGGTAATATTAGTCATGAAAGAACAAAGAAGCCAAATTCATAGCCAAATGAAAGTTAAAAGGAGAGGACAAGAAGTGAACTTACCCACAGACAGGTTTTTCTTATTGAAAACATCTTAAACACCATGGAACACCTTCCCAAGATCCATGTGTTGGCAAGAACAGATGGGAAACACTGTAAATCTGGAAACTGGCATCCTTCCCACTGGAGAACTAAAGTAAGGAGTGTGGTGAAATCAAATTCAGCACTGAATGGATGATCCTAATTTAACAATGGGCAGCCTTCCCACAAATTCTCATGCAAACCAGTGGTGGCTTCCTCTTTTTTTAATTAACTACTCAGCCTTTTCCAACCAGAAGAGTTAAATGTTTACTTCTGTTTTCTTTGCGTCATTTGCATTTCTTTCCATTCTAAAAGAAAATTAACCCCTTAACCCTAAAAGGGCATCCTTCTGACTAAACAATCAAACAGGGTGGCCGGGTAGAAAGTGACAACATAAAGCTCCGCAAAGTATGAGCATATCAACCGTTCGGTGCACACTATTGTGTGTAGCTAAGAGCATGGCTAGTGTTTGGAATGGTAGCCATAGCAGGTTAACCGATCTGCCGTGTTCCTTGGGAAGTCAGGAGGTACAGAACAAGATCTGAAGTGAAATAATGTTGCATTGACCCAGAAATTCTTTAGATTTCTAAGACAGAAGAGCAGATTAGGTGTTAAATCTCTGCAGAGCAACGTAAAAGGTAATGTCCTTTTGTGCTTGAAAAACTGCACAGAATTCTTCTCCCTCTCAACTCTCAGATGGAATGTAGGAGGGAAGAAGAAAAGAGGAGTGTTTCACCTACTCAGGCTTTCTATTGTTGATTCATTTTGACAGGTGCGTTCTGCTCCTCTTAGGCACCTGGGGTGTGACTAAGGGGAGATGTGAGCGCTGACTCTGACTAGAAGAGCTATATTTGGAGGGTGTAGCAACAGAGAAGGAGGGCTGGCTTGGGGACGCTAAATGGTTGTAGTACAGGATAATTAGATGGAATTGTACACGGAAAAAATTTGTTAGAGTTACCAAAAATATTTTCTAACGAGAAGCCTGTTGTGCTGTAAGTAGTCAAAGGGAGGCGATGAATATTTCATCTCTTGAAACACTTAACAGAACAGGGATGCAGGAATAGAAAATACATCTTAAAGCTTTTTTTGCCCGTTGGATAAAGATGAGATCTGGAGATCAGGCATCTTCCTGGCCTTTGTTTCTGATTGAACTACTAGGGCGGAGAGAGTGATGCCCAGAGAAGGCATTCCCTAACAAAGAGACTGACTGTAAGCCACATCCAGCAGAAAACAAGACTGAATGCATGTGGTCGAGGTGAATTTTGCTCCCGTGCCTTCGTAGCACAGAACAAACAGTCTTCATTCTCTTGCTCCTCTGTTTCCTTTAAGAAATCAATCCCTTAGTTTTGTTCAGTTTTGAAAAATTCACAAAAATTGATAGTTCATTGACTTTAATTAGAGGCAGTTTATGGGAATTATGGAATAACACTTTTGAAATTTTGTTGTTTTGAGAATTAAAGTAATTAAGGATATCTTTGATCACCAGAGAAGGGTTCATTAATTAAAAGGAAAGTTACCATCTCAGAGAGAAAAAAGAAAGGAAGGAAAGAAGGAAGGGAGGGAAGGAAGGAGGAAGGGGAGGGAAGGCGAAAGGGATAAAAGGAAAGGAAGGGGAGGAGGAAAAGCAAATTTGAGATTGGGTTTTGGACCATACCAAAACAATTAGTTAATTGAATCAGAAGCTAACACCATGTTTTATTTGACTCATTTCTTTTCACCTTTTAACTTTGCAATGGGCAGTCTGGCTTTCATTTTAAACTTCAGTGATGTGGCTAGTTGAAGAAACAGCTCAGTCATCTTGGGATGTGGTCCCTGACAATGTTCAAACCTGAATTCTACCAAATTCTGATTCTGATTCAAGCAGGCTGATGTAGGGTCTGAAGTTTTGTGTCTCTAACAAGCCCTTGAGTGATGCTGGAGAGAGAGAATGTTAGGTCACATTGCTGCTGTTCTTAATCACATTGTCCGTGGGCACAAAATGGCAAGAGGCATTTCTTTTGTTTGCCATACACGGATTATGAATTAAATAACACTGCTTTTCACAGTCCTTTTATATTTCATAAGCTATACTGCAACTGAGGATATTTCCAAAACATTTTACTCCACTGGTCCCTAATTCTGACTGACCATGAGAACTGGGGAAACTTTGAACACTAAACTGTACAGTCCTTGCCCAAATCCACTTAGTAATCTCAGCAAATGAAATCAAAGCATCATTTCCCTCTCACCTGCTCATTACAACACTTCTCATATTTCCAGAGAGTGGAAAGAATAATACATATGCCCACCGTCAATGAAGGGATCGCTTTAAGGTCATCCATGTACCCATGCACAAGGCCCATTAACTCTTAAGAGTTTGCTCTACTCAAATTATTTAATTATATATTTTTTTCATTATTTAAGGCAATAGCTACTCCTCAACTGGAGTGATTTCACCCTCTGGGCATATTTAGCAATGTCTGAAGACATTTATGGTTGTTTCAATTAGAGGTTGAGCGTCAGTTTGTGATGCTGATATCTAAAATGTAAAGGCCAGTATACTAGTCAGTCCACAATAGTGAAGAACTGCTTAGTTTACATTGTTAATGATAATGAGGTTGGGAACCTTTTAAGTCTCCTGTTTAATGCTGAGCCATTTGAAAGTTACTTGAGGAAAATTTCAGACCTGAATACATCAGTGCAACTAAAATTAAGGATGCTCTCCAAAATTCTCACAATGCAAAAATCCTGGTCAGGATCCTGCATCTGAGAGAAACCCACATCCAGCTATCCAGGGCTGGACTGGGCTCTGTTTTCAGAGGCTATTGTGTCAGAACCTAGCTCTGTGTTTGCATTAGAATAACATTTTTTCCTTACTTTTTGAAAATCTTGGTAATCCCTTAAAAACTTCTAAAAACTATTTATTAAGAAAACAATTTAGGGCTGGATAGATGGCTCAGTGGTTAAGAGCACTGGCTGCTCTTGAAGAGGACTTGGGTTTGAATCCCAGTACCCACATGCAGCTAACAACTGTCCCTAACTCTAGTTCCAGGGGAATCTAGCACTTTCTTCTGACCTCCACAGGCATTGCATAACATGGGTGCACTTAACCACATGTAGACAATACACTCATGCCCATAAAATAAAAAATAAAAAAAAAATGTTTTCAAAAGAGAACAGTTAATCATCTTACACTTGAGGTTTGATAGTTTCCTCTTGTTTTATTGCTTAACTTTTCTCAATGTCCCTCATTTCTTATTTCTGGTAAAGTGGGTATTGGGTATATAAAAAGGCTGATTAGATTCAAATGAAAGTATTTCAGGAAGAATATTTAGGAAGACACTATGTACTTTGTACTGTATGATGGCAGGAGTGATGTGAATGAATCTGGGTTCTCCTCTAGCTATACAGCTAAACTTGGTTCATATGGTCATATGGCTGCTTTCCTTTTCAAAGTCTGGCTAGAAAGTCCTCTTTGAAATGACCTTTAGACACTTAAGAGTATTCCAGGTCCCAACAAATTTTCACTGTGGCTTTTTCAGCCACCATTGTTCATTACCTTATTCAGTGGAGGTTGCAAAAAATCCTTATTTCTTCACTTACTAATGATTTTAAGTTTTATACTAGTCACTCATTATCTAAATATATATCTATTCTTTTCTCCAAGGAAGGGGGGAACTACAATTTCTTCTGTAAAGGCAGGATGGCAAGATAAATGTTTAATTATTTCCTTTAACCTCCAATTTTCAGAATAGGTTTCAGAATAAAGAGTTGGTGTTACAGTCCCTTGTAAAGTAAGTCTGTATCACAGAACATGTCCGAAAATAGTTATGGAATAGCAGGGAATGTACTAAACTACAGTATGACCTGTTAGAGGGAAGATATCCAAGATGAAATCAATTCCTCCATAGCATGTAGAATACTTGAAAGCCCTGTTTAACTTTCCCAAATCCATGGGTGGCAGGTAAAAGCCAAGCTCTTTTCAGACAACAGCAAATATTCAGTCAAGTTCTTAGGTTATTTTGAATTCATCAGTTTCCATGAGGGAAGGGGAACATACTACAGGAAGCATTAAAAGGGATTTTCCCCTTTGTTTCAAGGCCTCAATGTAGTAATTTGCCAGAGTTATTTTTCTTTAGGAAGAGGAATTTCTAATTCACTGATGGATTTCAATTCACTTGTATGTGGTCCATCAGATTCTTCACCCAGAAGACTAACCTGCAGTTGAGGAGGAAAAAACTAATTCCTTTATCCATTCCTTTAGTGCTGGCCATAAAGGCAAACTCTGTCTTTGGTTTATAATGTGACAACTTCTTTTTTATGATGAATAAGGGAGCACTTAAACACTGACAAGCTGCAGCCCCTCCAGATGCTCCAGAACTTGATGATGCCCACATGGAGAAGAGCTTGTGTCAGTTGAATGCACACTCTGCACAGAAGATGGGTTTCTTTTCAAGGTCTGGAAATATTAACAGCTTCTGGTGGCTGCTTCGTTTTAAAGATTATCCTGCATTACTGTTGGTCCAAAGCAGGGCTGGAGTCGGGGATCCACAGGAGATGGTTTGATGCTTGTGGAACTTTGGTGGAGGTATTGTATTGTAGTCCTGGAACATAAAGAGTAGATTTTGTAGGAAGGAATCTGCCATCATCTTGTGGTTCTTGGTCACTTGGGCCCTACGTAGTGTGGGTGTGATGATACAGAGATGGAAGGAGGAATGAGAAAATGTGGGCACAAATGTCACTGGATATTCACTTTTCAGTTTGTTTGGTGGGTCCTTAATCTTTAGCCAAGTGGGTCCCCAAGGACACATTAATTGATTTTATCTTTTAAAGATGTTTCTAAAAAAAAGAAATTCTAAAATCATAATACCATCCTTTGGGTCTGCAGGTCTGGATGACTGACTAGTTTATTGTCTGTGACTCATCTGTGCTTGTCCTCTGCCTCTCCCCATCATCCTGGGTTACTGGTGACCAAGGAGAATCAACCCCTAATGATTCATGCTCTTAAAAACAAACAAACAAACAAACAAAAACAAACAAACAAACACATACGTCTTTGAACAATGACTTCGTGGTTTTCCAAGAAATTCCATTCGTGTCCTGTTACAGGACATGCAGAAGTAGAAATTTTAAAACTGTTTTTGACTATGTGCAGCACCGAGACCATCCTGAGTTCTTGATTTTGTTGATTGGGAAATCCTCCATGATTAGAGTCATCAGAGAGACTAGTAATTTAAATATGCATTACTACTTGAAATATAACAGAAGTCTTTTGGATGATGGCAGAATTACAGTGTATTTTTCTTAAATCTACTAATTTAAATATGCATTACTACTTGAAATATAACAGAAGTCTTTTGGATGAAGGCAGAATTGCAGTGTATTTTTCTTAAATCTACCTGTCTGTCTATCTATCTGTCTATCTATCTATCTATCTATCTATCTATCTATCTATCTATCTATCTATCTATCATCTATCTATCTAATCATACTC
>NW_008341028.1:2082491-2092811 GCF_000622305.1 Nannospalax galili | reverse complement strand
CTATCATCCATCTATCTATCTATCATCTATCTATCTATCTATCTATCTATCTATCTATCTATCTATCTATCTATCATCATCATCTATCTAATCTATCTCTATCATCTATCATCTGTCTATCAACCACTTTCATCCACCTATCATCCATCTATCATCTATCTATCTATCTATCTATCTATCTATCTATCTATCTATCATCTATCTATCTATCTTCTATCTATCTAATCTATTTGTCTGTATTTATCTATCACGTATGATGGAGAGTGAGGTGAGTGATTGGATGCACATACCATGGTGTGGATGTGGAGGTCAGAGGGCAATTATCAGAAGTCTGGTTTCTCCTTCTACCATATGGCCTCTGGGATTCAAACCCAAGCCGTTAGATTTGGAGACAAACTCCTATTTCACTGGCTCAGAATTACAGTTTTAAAGCACTTCTATCTCTCATAAACAATGAACTCTTATTGGAGAAACTGGTTTTGTTTTAGTGGTTGCACTGTTTTATTTCCGAACTGTTTTCATCTCTTGATTTGTCTGCCTAGACTATTCTTGGGCTTCGTTGCACTGTGTTGACCACTACAGCTTTCTCATTTTTTTTTGGTATTAGGTTGTGTGAATCTCAGTCTTGATCCTAATTTTCAGAATGTTGCCTGGGTTTTTCATATTTCTGATGATTTTATCTCTGATTTTTCATTCAATTACCGTGTAAGAAATTTTCAAGTCTAGTTGTGGATTCTCTATACTTTCTTTGTTTTTGGAGATCTATTAATAGGTATTCATTCATCTTCATTTTCATCATCTTAGTACTGAGTTTTTAAATCATTATTTAATAGGCATTTTTATCCTTGATACATTTTCCTCAGTCTGAGGTCTACTTCAATGTTATTACAGTCACCATGGCTCTGTTTTAATTGTACTTCGTATTTAAGAGGAATGTATTAATGATAGCATACATTTCACATACTTCAAAACTTAAAAGCCTTACCTGAAAATATGTTTTCTATTTGGTGTCTTTATAATTGCTTTATAATTATTATCATTGCAATTACTTCTATAAACCTATTGTTGTTCACTTTAAAAAATGTACTGAATTTTTGTGCAGTTCACATGATACATTTTGATCCTATTTAGACCTTCTCCCTTATCTGCACTCCCCACAGACTTCCCTACTGGATTTCCTCTCTTCTTTTCTTTCTTTTTAAAAATTTTTTTGAGACAGCATCTCGCTATGTAGCTCTGGTTGACCTGGAACTTGTTATGTGGATCAGGCTGGCCTTGATCTTACAGAGACAGGCCAGCCTCTTGCTCCTCAGTGCTAGAATTAAAGGCATGTACCACCACACCTGGTGAAATTAACTTATTTTAAACATATCAAGGAGCTGGGTTGTCAGATGGCTGGTCATGTATGTTTCCTAATTAATTAATTAATTAATTAATTAATGTGCCTGTGGGCGGGGGAGGCAGGCAAGCACAAGAGCAACATTAAAACTGTGGAGGTCCAAAGACAGCTTTCAGCCCTTGGTTCTCTGCTTCCAGTATGGGCATCCTGGGATTCAACTCATCTTAAAGTTTGGCAGCACATGCCCTTAGTCACTAAGCCATCTCATCAGGTCCATGTTTCCTTTAGTTTAAGGAACCAAATTTATATTTAATTATAAGTATGCAATCTATGTATATATTTATTTACTATGTGACTTATAATATGAATGCTTACATTTAGGGCTTATAACACAAAATGAAAATAGTTACAATCCGCAGGAAAAACGTCATGAAGAATGCAGTAGAAAGCAAAAAATGATGTGCAAATTGTAAGTTGATCATTTTTTTTCTGTAACTTTCACAGTTGTACAATAAGAGCCATCAGATCAGAGTGAAGATTTTAGACAATTATAGTTGTAGGCCATTAGGAAGGTTCTAAGAAGAGACTTCCATTTTATTCAATCTTATTACTTTTTATTTAGTTGATTATATTACTCATGATTTCAAATATTTATTGAGTGCCTCCTATGTACCTGGCATAAAATTATGCCATAATTTTAGGGTAACCTCCCCATAAAGACAGCCTCCTGGAGGATTTATGTCATATGGGAAAGACTGATATATAAGATGGGAAACTCACTAACTGAATGGTTAAGGAAGTCAAGAAAGAGAGATTAAGAGGCAAGAAAGAAGGGAAAGAAGAAGTTAAAGGGCAGAAATGAACCCACCAGTGGTGGAAGCTCAGGCAGGGCAGAACTGCACTTTATTTCTTCACCAAGAAGCACGGAAGTGAACTTTCTGATCAGAGCCCTTCTCAACAGGAAACTATTGCATATCACCTTTCCTCCTAGGTGTTCAGAAGGGAAGTACACACTTGCTTTAGCTCTTTTGTTTGTATTTCTTTTGAACAAATTTCTGTTTTCATAATTTCCTTAATAAACTCCTGAGATGCACAGAATATCTGTAAGAGGGGACATCATTGCACAGAACATGAAGGTGACAGAAGGCCTGTGAACAGACAGCAAGAACAGCTGCCAGAAGGTGGGGAGAGGAAGGTCCTCCAAGGGAAGAAAAGGAGGGAAAGTAAGTGATCTTTAAAAGAGAAATAGAAAAAAGGAAAAAAAAATATTTAAAAAAATCCAAGCAATCAGAATTATTATTATGGTGAAGGGAAGTGAGGTTGTACATTAAAGAAGAAACTACACCCTAAACCCCAAATGACAGGCAAAGCTTTGTATTGCTGTTGTGGGCAAGGAAGTTTAGGGTCAGGTGGTTATGTGACGAAAGTCTGTTATAAATTCTCCCTCTCTCAATATTATGTTAAAACAAAGACAGTCCTTCTATAAAAGGTTGAGACTCTTTTGCAGCAAAAGGACAATGGTTGTATATCTAAAAATTGTCAGAGCATTGCAAACGTTAGTGCCACCAGCATCATTATATAGCTTAACATCTGAATTCACTCTATAGAAGACATTCAAAAGTCCCTATGGACAGTAAGCAGGCGTAAGCACTTTCTGTGTTAAACACTTACAAGAGTACCCATTCACACAACTTGTGCTGGTGAAGTTTCCCAGCTAGTCTTAAGTGGTTTATGGGCATGGATCTTTCTGAATCTGGGAGCACAGTGACAGGCACTCTAGATCACAGAGACCCCCAGGAATTCTTTCTGTGTTTTGCAGCAGCTCTGTTTGAGAAAGCAGCTAGGGACCTCTCAGTTCAATCTGCACAAGCTAGTCAGCTTCCAGAGTAGAGCTGGTACACTGAATTTGTAACCATTCATTTATCTGAAATGCAACTCTGGAAGCCTCTGCAGTGATGAGACCCTGGTGAGTCCTTTTGACCTTGGGTTTGGGCAGTCTTAGAGCAGCCCAGGAACACTGTCTTATCCTGCCTCCTCCCTTTCTTCTTGAACTTCTTTTTCTCTTGTCATCTTTCGCTTCCCCCTTTTTCTGCTTCCTTCCCTCCCTTCTTCCCTCTTAGTCTTTCCTGACTTCCTTAATCTTTCCTCATGCACTACAAAGACCCACACTAATCACCCAATGAGAAAATGCAATTATTTTGTATGAACATTCACAGAAGCAAACTGAGAACTCCTTGAACAGACATAGATTCAAACTTTTCTAAACTCCATCCAGCTACAGAATTGACTCTAAAGGCTCACTCATGGTTACAACTGCCATTTGAAGGCAAGGCGTCCTTTCTTGGGCTGTTGGCATTAATGAAGCCACCCAACTTCCAACTTCATTGAACATGGTCGAGAATAGAACACAAGGACGTTGTCATGTTGACACTCCTGTTTTTGATCACAAAAGCTGTTTTTCACTTTATCATCTAATTGCTCCAAGAAGTCACTCTGGGTGAGGATTACCCTTGATCACTTGCATCACTGGTTTTGTGTTTATGTTGTATTCTCCTTGTGTTCCCTTCCCAGTTCCAGTCTGCTCTGGACTCTGGGGCTGCTGGACTTTGCTGCATCTAACTGGCCCCAGCTCAACAAAAATGACGTTCTTCTGAAATTATTGTAGAGAGATGAGTAGACCTAACCTTGCTTGGGAGAGTCTATGCCTGGGTTGCTAGGAAAGGGATTGCCCTTGGCACCTCTTCTGCCTCGTGTGAACAAGAAATATCTTTGCCTTCATTGCTGTTGGTCCTGACTCATTTTCCCTTCTTTCTTCCGCTGTTGGAAATTTTTTTGCAGATGTCTCCCCAACAATCTTCTCCACTTTGGAGGGGGGAGTTCTGCACGAATTATGGCATTGAAGCCTTTCTTGACTAGCTGGTACAGAATACTGTCTTCTACCCTTTATCTCTCTGCTTCTTGGTCAGCATCATCTCTACAGTACACCTTGACTTGCCTATTAATCTTGTGTAGATTTCTTGATTGATTGGCTTATTATCTACATTCGCTTGTACCATTAGAAAGTAAGCATGTCTGGAGGAACTTTGTTCCATCAGTTACTGTATTCTAGTCTGGCACATAGTAATCATTCAATCAATATTACTGAATGAAAAAACGGATAGATGGTGACTCATTAGAAGAAGAGATGAATGATCTATACAGTCTTTTTACCTATTAGTTTTTACTATTCTATCCATTGCAAATGTTCTTCCAAGTTTTACACTTAATTTCTAATTCTTTGTGTTATTTTTATGTAGCAATAATTATTTTTTTGTATGTAACTTTTTTACTTTGCCTGAAAAGCCCTTCTTAGCTCAAACATTTGTGAAAGACACATTGATGTCTTGAAATGTTTTGTGGTTTTACTTTTCACTTTTAACACATCTAGAATTGATTGTATGAGATTTTAAAATAGATTATTTTCTAAAGAACAGTTCTCTGCATATAATTAAGATATTTGGCTAATTAATACAATACTTGTTTTGTCTCTCTATCTTTCTAGTTATACATATTTTGGGTAATTTTCTCCATGTGTTCTTAGGGTTTTGTTTTAATAATTGTAATTTTATGATATGTTTTAATAGTTTACAGAAAGAAAAGCACTCTCACTGGACATGGTTGCACACTCCTTTAATCCCGGCATTTGGGAGACAGAGGCAGGTGGATTTCTGTGAGTTCAAAGCTACCCTGGTCTACATATTGAGTTCCAGACTGGCCAGGACTACATAGTGAAAAGTGAGACCCTGGTTCAAAAACCAACAAACAAATAAGAAAAAAGAAAGAAAAAAGAAAGAGATACTCTCATAATTCTTTATTAAAATTTTATTTCCTTTTCATTTTAAGATAAATGTTAGAACAATATTAAGACTTTGATTTCAATCTACTGAAAATCTTATTAACCAGAGAAACAAAACAACGCTGCTAACAACAGCGTTCTAATATAAAATGGTCACCTCCTGAAGATGTAGTTTGCTGATTTCTCTAGTATTTAGTAGATATTGGGAAGTGAGGCCATGGCAATGTGAGACTCTCCCCACACTTTCTGTCTGCGATCTTCTTGTCCATTGGTGGATCCTGCTGATAGCATCCTTACCGTTTCCCCCATTTCTTCTGCACTTACTGTTGCAATTCTTCAGCGAGGCTAACCTCCTACGCCTGTCTTCTCCCTCTTTGTTCCTCACTCATTCTGCTGTACCCCGACAGTGCTGGAGGCCCCATCATGAACAATTGGCACTTGTGCACTAGTGCCCTCACTTTGGAGATAGTGTTTGCCGGTTAGCCAAGTGGAACAGAGTCGAATGAATCTTCAAGCTTATGGCCTGAGTCCAGTGGAGGTAGCAGCAGAGCTGTCATCTTTCACTTCACTGAAGGAGGCAGATTACGCCAGGCCCTCAGGCTGGGCAGAATAAGTCAATGAATTCAAAATGGATGGAATGCAGATGCAACAGTAAAAAAATATTCGTTAAGAATAAAATAAATTACTCAGCTATATTTTTTCTAAAAAGAATTTTAACTTAGACACAGACCGTAGGTTTTGCAAACATTATAACTCTACCATGTATTCCATGTTGGTGCCTCAAGACTTGTAAATACCCTGTTGATTTGGCACAATGAAATTCTATGTCCTCTAGAGCCAGGGCTCCTTTGTCCTGTTGATCTTCAGTGTGAGGAGTGGCTTAGGGCCTCACAGAGGCTTCCTAACACCCACTTCGTTGATGATTGCACTTTCATTTCATAATCGCATCATAGTGTGATCATGCAAATTCAAGCTAGAAGTTTCACCTCAGTGATAAACAAAATTTTAAAATCCTTGCCCAGTGGGGTGGCACATGCCTTTAATCCCAGCACTCTAGAGCAAGAAGCAGGCAGATCTCTGTGAGATGGAAGCCAGCCTGGTCTACATAGAGAGTTCCCAGCAGGCTGTGACTACAGGGAGACCCTGTCTCAAAAAGCAAACAAACAAACAAACAAAACAAAACAAAAATTCTGCTCTTTTAATTTAGCCCACCATCTTTACAAGTTTCTGACAGCTTATTTTTAGATCATTGTCTTCTAATTTGCTCTCATGTCCTCTTCATAGATATAACATTTTAACATTTTATTTTAATTAGATATTTGTTTTATTCAGACATAAACTATAGCAACTTATTATGAATTGGTGAAAGTATGTAGGCCTAACAAGGCCTAGGATATGGGTGTTTTCCTGAGGTGTACTACAGAAGAAAATGTGTAGCTTCTAGAACACCAGCAAACTTTCATTAGAATCTCACAGTTACAGGACTAAATGAAGAGAAGAGAAATCGTATCATCCTAAGACTCCTCACCATTAGGTAAGCAGAAGAGTCTCATTCTAAATAAAATACAGAGCTGGGCCTAGTGGCACACACCTATTCCCAGGACTCAGGAAGCAGAAGAGGACTAGTGTAGGTTCAAGACGAGCCTGGCCGACAGAGTAAGACCTTGTTTCAAAGAGAAACAAGCAAAACCTCAGCAACAAGAAAACCCTACAACAAACTAAAGCACGACTCACGATTTGACTGTCAACACATTATTGTTAATGACTTACATGGTGTTGAATATCTAAAAAAATGTGATCCTCAAAAAATTTCCTGTCCTAATTCCCCAAAGATCCGAATTATTGTTACGCTAGTGATCACAATCAAGGTGAACTAAGCTAGCATCTGATAATCATCTGAAGATAAAAGACAGAGAGTTTTTCTAGATAAGAGGGAAGCCCAGTGAAATGAACAGCCTCTTCAGAATGGAAGAAGGAACCAGAAGAGGTGAGAACTGGAGAGAACAATTGAAGATGCTTTGCTTCTAGCTTTGACAATGGGAGAAGGGATCACAAACCAAGACAAGCTTGCAGCTTTAGAATTTAGAGAAGATACATATGGACACAGATTTGCCCTTGTAGCCTTTGAAGGAGCGCAGTCTTACCAATGCCTTGACTTTAACCTGTGAGACCCGTTTCCTTCCATTCTTCTGAAATGCAAGAGAATAAATTCATATGGTTTTAAACTGTTGTATTTATAATAATTTGTTGTGAAAGAGTTGGGTAAAGAATGTAATTTTAAATAAATTCTTACAATGAAAACGAGTGCATGCACAGATAATGATTGTGAAAGGACTTTTAGGAATTAATGAAATGAATGGTATTTGAAAATCTGGAAAATCTGGGGAGAATATGTGTTATTCAGAGAAAGGAAGAATATACAACAAAGTTTAGAGTTGAACTTCTGAAAGTTGAGTGAAAAGTGTTCCTTACTCCATAACATGAAGTTTTGAAAGGAAATATAACTTTAGAAGGCTGGAAAGTTCTCAAAAGATGTAATTATGACTGTATAATCCTATAGATTGAATTGTATGAAGCCACAGAAGGCATGCTTATCAAATATGTAGATGGCATGAAGCCTGGCAAGAGAGTGAACACATTGTATGTCAGAACCAGAATTGAAGCAACAACAAAATCTTGTCAGTCTGTAGCAATGGGATGAATCTCTAAAAAGATAGAAGTTAACAGGGATTAACATAAGATCCTACACTTTGGTCCAAAAACCCAACTGCCCAAATGCAGTTGAAAGTGATGTAGCAGAGTGGAATGTGAACGAGCGAATGCTGAGCTTCAATAAACCAACAGCTAAAAAGATATGATAATGAAATAATAGGAGTGCGGAGAGCATCGAAGAAGTTCCCCCCACCCCCGTGTCTGCTAGCCAGTCACCTATGACAATGGACTAATGTGGGATCTCTTTGAAGAAGGGAATTTGTAAACCAAATGTTCATTACACAAAGTAAAAATGAAACAAGCTGAAGAAAAGACAACTCCAAATTAAATATGAGGAGCTGAACGATATTTTCATCATGTATTTTAAAGGCTTACAAATCAATGGTGCTAGGCTGGTGGCAATGGACATAAATACTAGAACTAGTACCAGTGGGTAGATATCCAAGAAGACAGAATAGAGTCTAACATAACAGAGAAATTATAGGCAGAGTTGTGCAAATTTTAGATGGTTTGTTGAGTAGGTTCCCTACCAGTAGAAAATTCCAAACACAAATTACACCACTACTTAGTGATGAATGCTGCAGAAGTCATTCAGATACTGGAAGGAAGTGCAGGTCAGTGGGAGTACAGTCTCTCATGCTATACATGACGATGTGGAGAAATGATGAGTATACCAGACTTGTTTCAATAAATTCTGCAAGGAACGTGATTCCTTTATTAGGTAGTGTGCCTGTATCTCAGTGTGCTGGATAGTTTTAGTGTCAACTTGACACACCTGGGTTGAGGGATCCTCAATCGGGGAATTGCCTTCATTGGACTGGCTGGTGGCCATGTCCATGGGGCATCTTCTTGACTGTTGAGTGATGAGGGAGGGCCCAGCCCACTGTAGGTGGTGCCACCCCTCGGAAGGTGGGCTGTATTACATAAGAAAGCAGGCTGAGCAGGGGTCAGGGGAGCAAGCCAGTAAGTGGTGTTCCTCCATGGCCTGTGCTCCAGCTGCTGCCTCCAGGTTCCTGCCCTGAGTTCCTACCTTGGGCTCCCTGATGAACTGTGACCTGGGAGATGTAAGACCAATAAACCCTTTCCTCCCCAAGTTGGTAGTGTTCAGAGTGTTTTGTCATAGCAACGAAGAACAAACTCAGATACTCAGTAATAACAAACCATATTATATTGATACAGAGTCTTGGGAAAGAATAGAAAATACTAAGTTTCAGGGAAATTTGAGAGAGATGTACTTCCCTTTTGTGGCTCTTAATGTCATAAAAATCCAGAATTCTTAGGGACCTGGGCCTTTAGGAGAGTTGATTAAAATCTCACTGATAAATTACAGAGGAAAAGCAGCTGATTAAATGGGTAATGCTGAACTCATGGTGTAAGAATGGATAATTCTCTTAGAAATGCCACATTCTCACTTTAGAATGCCTAGTGCTGCTGTGTCTACACACAGTGATCAAGAGCTGTCAGTTCGCACTGCTCACCATGGTCCCCAGTCTTCCAAAGTGTTTCCAAACTTGTGCATGCCAGAAAAGACTTTGTTGCCATTCTCAGATCTACAAATTCCCTCTTGCTTTTCAGCTCTCCTCTTGGGTCTTTTCAGGGTCATCACTTTCCTCTTTCTCTCTGGTCTGTCTTACTCCATCCCTCTTCACTGAAATTTCTAAAAATCTCTTACATTCCAAATTCCCATGTGAAATCAACTTTTTCAAAAATCAAAATAAAAGGGAAGAATCAAAGAGGTTAAAGACAGAAGAGAAAGAATGCCTTGAATTTTGAATCAAGATCATTTGGAAAAAAGGTTTGTCGTATCTGTGAGTGCTTGAGAGAAATTTGAGAGCCAGCTAACAGAACTGAAGTTAGAAAATGTGAGAAGAAAATAGTCAGATGAAGGGAGAGACACAAAACAACGTAATTTGAAGACTGAATTTATGAATGGGTATGACTTCTCTTTGCCATCGTAATGGTTAATTTCATGTATCAAATTGACATTATCTTTCTAATACAATTATCTTTATAATGCATCAGTTGAAGGCCTTGCTTAAGACCTTTGCCTAGGAAGAAATAATTCTGTGTCTATAAGCCTTTGGGTTTGATACTTTAGTATCAACTCTTCCCTGGGTCTCCGTCTTACTGTTCTGCCCTAGTTCATCCCTACAATTAGTGAATAAATTTTTACTCAATCTCTCTGAATCAATCTCTTTCATACTTATGTCTACACTGATATCACATATACCCCATTCGTTTAATTTCTCTGGAGAACCTTGAACGATACAGCTAAAAATTTCTTTAGTCCTTTACCTTATTTACCCCACTTCACTTCCGTTGTTGAAATTTACCTTCCTCTGGTTTAAGATAGTATGCTTCCTTCCAAATTCCAATAATCAAGCCATTTTTGTTAACTGTTTTCACTTGGTACAATATCAAGAAATCCAAATTC
>NW_008341028.1:2073331-2082406 GCF_000622305.1 Nannospalax galili | reverse complement strand
AATAATTTAGGAAACCAGAAAAAATGCCACATATTAAATTTGTTCTTTATTTTCAAGTTTATGCACTACTTCATATAGGAACTATCTGAAGTATAGAGAGCACAAAATATAAGTCTATTTGTGAAATGCTGTGCACATCTCTGATCGTCTGTTGTGTGAAGGCTGTGAGGCTACTGTCTGTGTCTTTAATCTGTAGATGGTCACAGACATGTAGAGGCAGTACTCATATAAATTCTTACACTAGGGCAGGTAGAGCTGGATAACGGATCTTAAAGAGATTTATAAGTAATAGATATGCCGTGGGATTCTAAGGTAAATAATTCAATGCCTAGTAGAAAATCAGAATGGATTTTTGAAAGAGGCAGAAAATGTGTTGATTTTTAAATGGAGGAGAGGAATCCTATAAACAGTTACCCAATGAAAAGATATTGTAGGTAATTATGATCATAACTCATGTTGATTTATTCCCTATTATGTTTGGCTCCAGATTGCTTATGTAATGTGTTAGACACTGCACTCAACACTTCATCATGATCTTCCTGAACTCTATAAGAAGTGCACTATTAATACTACATTTTATAGATGAAGAAATAGAGGCTGTGAAAGTTAAGTAAATAAGCCAAAGTCCTGTGCTAGGAGAGTAGTAAACAGACACCTGAATTCAGAGTGTTTAACTCTGAGAACCAAACTCTTAACTCTCAAACAGCAATCAGTACCTCTTAAATCAAGAAGAATTAGTAGAATTAATGTCTGGAAGTAGGAAAATGTGGGATGAGTTTTCAGTGTGACTAAGAACAGCTTGATTAGACACTTACATAAAGCAATATGGCAGACCAGATGTTCAGAAATATACCTCCTGGTGCAACATACCTAGTACTCTGGATTAAATGCTAAAAAAAAGTTGAGTAAGTTATTGAAGTGGTTAGAAATAATCAAGAAGTTTTCTCAGAGAGTAGCAAATCATTAATTTTGAAAGGTGAATGAGCTCAAGACAAATGACATTGGCCCTGGGGAAGATATCGTCCAAGGCCAGGGGACTAAAGGTCTTATGGATATGAGTGGTTTATAGAAGTTAGGGAAAAGAAGTAAAGCCTTACACTGTGCATTAGAGATTTCTATATTAAGGTGAAAAAGAAACAGAAAAATGGTTATTCCAATCATATATGTAGAGAGAAATGCACATACACATATACATACCTACTACACACTACACACATATGTACACACACACACACACACACACACACACACGAAGGGGCCTAGGCTTTGGATGGAATCAGGAAAATCAGTAGTCTGTCTTAAGAACTCCTAATCATTGGACAGGAACTAGAATGAAAATATCTACAAAGATTAGGAAATCAAAAAATTTGGAGTTGGGGAGGAAGGACTATACAAGGAACCATGGGGGCAAAGGGGAAGCAGGAGCTCAAGGGGGGGAACCCATAGGAGATGGATATTATCAAGGTTGAAATTAAGAAAATGGGAGCACTTTCACAGGGAAGCGAGAAGGGAGGGTTAGACAGGGAGAGAGAGGAGATATAAATAATGCTTAGCTCAGCTGGAGAGATGGCTCAGCAGTTTAGAGCTCTGGTTGTTCTTGTAGATGACCTGGGTTCAAATCCTAGTACTCATATAGCAGCTAACAACCATCGATAACTCCAGTTCCAGGATATATGATACCCTCTTCTATCTTCTGTGGGCACTACACAACACTGGTGCACTTACATGCAGGTATAACATTCATACACATAAAAAAAACAAAAAATTCATAACTGATGTGAAAAACCAGAGGAAAGCATATTAGTTTAAAAGCCCACTGGAAAATTACACAATTACATATATAATATCTCTACATGAGTCCATATGTATAACTGAAGGCTATATAACAAGAAACAGTGCCAAATAGGAGAAACTTCCCTTCAAGTTGTTGGATAAGGTAGACCAAGAGACTCCCAAAATTATACAGGCTATTGCCACACCCTTGATTGCCTCCCAGAACTTTAAGGTAAGACCCTATTGCTGAAGACAGGACACATTTCAAACACAGTACTTGAAGAAATGAATCTGGAACTGACCTGGAAGCCACCTCCCTGAAGGCTAGCTCTCATAGTTTTAGAGGACACTATGCAAGCTGCTAAGGGAGAGCATCAATTGATAGCCTAACTCCAGCTTTAAGAGCTAATAACCACAACAGTGGCTGACACAGCAAACGATATTGAGGTAATGGTGTCACTTTTATCTTGGAGGTAATCAATAACTATCTAATTGGACTTAAAGCTCACTCAATGGGAGGGAACTCATGTGTGGCACTGTAAACATAGCCAAATACACATGGCTTGAGACATCACAGATTTTAGAGTAAACCTTAAAACTGTAACATTCTTAGACAAATTTAACTTCTTACTATGTGCTAAATATGGATCCTTATATTTACAGATAAGTATGCCAGTCACCACTAATCAAAGAAACTTCTTTTGCAATAGATAGAGACTATTACAGAGTTCCACAACTGGTCACAATAGCGATTGTCTGTGAAATGCTCAACCCTAGGTGATACATCTACAATGGAATCTCTATACCTAAGGCTCACGGAACATAGTAGAGCAAGGTGCAGAGAGATTACCAGTGTATCACTTAACTCTCATCAACGAAGCTCCTTCATGCAACAGAGGGCAATGAACACAAAAGGCCACAAGTGGCCAAAAAAGAAAGAATAAGAATCTGCAGAGTGTGGCTCTTTGGACAGGGTTCCTGTATTAAACTTCACCTACCCGTGGCTCAAGGATCATTGCAGAAAAGGGGCAGGAATGTTGCAAGAGCCAAGGGAGGAGGTGCATAACTATATGGAAATAGTCTTACAGGCTACCTTGCTCATATGAACCTACAGTAATGGTGTCAGCATGCATAAGACCTATGCAAGCAGAAGCAGACAAAACCCAGCATAGAACTGGGGAAATGGTCAGCAGGCCCCAATCTTAACAGAGGAACTGTATACCACTGGGTGAAGGAGAGCTGATCTTCTTTAAGGGAGAGAGTCCTGATAGGCTGACTAGACCCCAGTGGATGAACTTGCACTGAGGGACATTGGGGTATACTAACTTGACTCAATAGGTAAATCCAGTGGTTGAGGACGATGGGAAGGTTTGGATGGGGGAGGGGGTATAAAGATGATTAAGGTGTTTTGTATGAAATACACAGAAATGCAATAATATACAAAAATATACAAAAAATGTAGCAGGAAAGAGTGATTCTGAGGCTAAGAATTTGAGCAGAACTTTCAGCAATCTTAGGGGGCTCACCACTGAGCTAAGAATACCAGTAGACACCTCAGGCTTGGAGTAAGAAGCTCAGATGCTAGGCCTTAGGAAGAATGTCTAGATTAAGATTAGCTTTTCACAATGAATAAAACATTCCAACTTAACTTACCCCAGAATGCATCACACCTCTGATCGTAAGTAAATCTCTGAAGGCAAATTATATTTTTGAAAGCTTTATTTCTTTACTTCATCACAATACTTGACTTTCCATAACAAATATAGTTGTCACACATTTTGTGAAACAATTGATCAGAAACAGAAAAACTACAGGCAAGAAAAATCAAATTCAGTGTGAACTGAGAAATTGGAACTAATAGATGCAGACTTTTAAAAATGATTATTATGTTGTCAAGAAGTAGGTGTAAAAAGTTAGTAGATAACTAATTCTACAAAGGGACTAAGATGTAAATTATCATAGGCAAACACATTTACAAATAAGAACTAAGTGGACAGATTAATAGCAAAATACTATCAGCTAAATAGGAGATTAGTGAACTAGAAGATAATTTAGTAGAAAGGGTGCAGACTGAAGGACAGAGAAACAGAGAGGAAATGGGAGGTAAATAAAAGAGGCCCAATAGAAACACCCTGACCACTGGAAGACTCACATGGTGGCAGGACAGGCACCATGTGCTCACAGTAGCAGGGCAAGAGAGGGTTACTGTTTTGAAGAGATACTGAACGAGGATTTTCCAATTTGATGAAAGACATTAAATTGCAGATTCAAGTGGTGTTCTGAAGCTCTGAGCATAGCAAAAGGAAAAAGACAAAAACAGAAACGAAGCGTACCAAGCACACCATTGTAAAACTCACCGAAAAGAAAATTCTTAAAAATCAAGGTTGGGGGAAGGACATGCTAATTTTTAAACTAAAATACTTTCATCATCTTCAAGGCCACAAAAATAAAAGTAAGAATCAAGGGAGGCCAGAGGCTGGTGGAATTTCCTTTCCTAAACAGAGAAGAGCTACCATCCTTGAACTACAGTGAGCAGAATGTGCCTGAAGATGCTTTAAAGTTACGTACCAATGAAATGTTTTTTAAATAAATGAATGCAAATAAACATGTTTCAGGCAGAAAATAATTATCATCAGGCACACAAATAAGAAGTGAAAAACTGGAAAAAAAAGAGTAAGAAACAAAGACAATTATTTGGGCACAAAAATTGATTTCAGATGGAAAAAAAGAAAATGAAAAACAAAGACAGGATTAATCGATTGGCTATACACAATATCCAGTATCAATTGTTGCATTATGAATTTAAGCATATGAAAAATTTAAATACACACCTATTTACAACAGTACAAAAAAACAAGATAATTGGTTTAAAGTCTCTGCTTTGTACTGAAATGGTAAAACTGTTCATTAGAATTCAGTTCTAGGATTGGAGAGATGGCTCAGCTATTAAGGTCACTGACTGCTGTTGTAGAGGACCCAGGTTTGGTTCCCAACACCAACATGGCAGCTAACAATCATTCGTAACTCCAGTTCCAGGGGATCTGATGCCTTCTTCTGACCTCCAATGGCCTTGCACAGAATGGGTGCATTTATATACACGCATATACATAAAATAAAAATAATAAAATAAAAAATTTTAATAGAATTAAAAAAAAATTCAAGCCGGGTGTGGTAGTGCATGCCTTTAATCCCAGCACTTGGGAGGAAGAGGCAGGTGGATCTTTATGAGTTCAAGGCCAGCCTGGTCTACATAGTAAGTTCCAGGACAGCTGGAGCTACAGGGAGACCCTGTCTCAAAAAGACAAAAAAAAAAAAAAAAAAAAAAAATTGAATTCAGCTCTAATAAGAGGTAGATGCTTGACAAGCTTTCTGGGTTAAATATTAAATGAAAAAATTAGTGCAGGTACCCCTAGTAAGTGAATAGGAAGCCCAGATGGATCATTTCAGAAATTAATTAACGTAGAAAAAGGCAGTAAGAGAAATGCCACATAGTGAAGGTGAAATCGTTATAAATGAAGTAGTGAAATGATAGATGAAAGTCTAAATATGTTAGTAATTAAGAAATATAAACAGAACAAGTACATTGACTCAAACACCAAGGCTGTCAGTGGATTGAAAAGTAAAGCCAAACTACATGCTGATGAATGGGATGTGTTAAACACAAAGAATGAAAGTGAAAATGTGTGAACGGATTTGCCATTCAAGTGCTGACAAAAATAAGCCTACCGCCAAATCAAGTAAACTTTAGAGTAAGAACTTGAAATAAATAGGACAATAAAAAGATATAAAGATCAACCTATCAGTAAGAGAAAATAGAAAACTCAAAGAAATAAATGCAAAGTAGTAGAAGAAAGGAGTTACTAAGTATGAGTGGAAATTAACAAGAGGCAGAGAAGCTTTTGCATGATAGAAAAGCAGAGGAGGGAAACAAAGCTCCGAATAAATGCAATGATATTATACGCACTAACTGGGACAGTCAACATAGTAAAAGATGTCAGTTCTATCTAAACTTGTTTATGTGTTCATATAATCTTAGCAAAAATGACAGCAAGATTATGATATTTACTACTATAGTAAACGTATGGGGAAGACAAAGGAAAATAGTCAAAATCCTTGTGAAAAAAGTTAAGGAAGCACACCACCCAATTTTTCTTGGTAGTGATGGGACTGAACCGAGGGCCTTATACATGCAAAGCAAGGATTCTACCAAGAGAGCTATATCCCTTGCCCACACGCTACTCAATTTCAACACTTGATGTAAGGACAATAACAATAACAAAGATGGTGTAGTATTTGTAAAAAGATAGCCCTACACAAGCATGGCTAACTGATTTTAAACAAGGGTGTAGAGGCAATTCCAGGGCGTATTGCCTTTTCAAATCTGGAATTAGACTGAGCGATAAGCGTCTGCACAATGGGAGCCTCGACTGATACTTCATATCTTATGCAAAAACCAACTCAAAATAAATCATAGATCTATGTTTAAAACTAAACCATATCACGTTTAGAAGATAGCATAAGAAAAGATTTCTTAAATGTGTAAGGGAAAGAATAATTCTCAAAATATAAAATAAGTTATTAAATTTCATAAAAATGTTCTGTAAAAGATGTTATTTGTATTAAACTAAAAGATAAATTATTTGTCAAACCTAGAGAAAATGTTTGCAAGTCACAGATCACATATCCAACAAAAGGTTTGTATTCAGAATAGATGAAAAACCTGCAGAGATTAAGAGGAACAAAGTGCTAAGTTTAGATCTTGAATGCTTCTTCAAGGTCTACATGTTAAAAGCTTGGTCCCCAAGGTGACACTTTTGGGAGGTAAGGGGACTTTTTATCAGTTTGGGGCTATTGAGCAGTCTTAGGTTAAGGAAGAGGCACATCCTTGAAGGACTGTGAGATCCAAGATCCTTCTTCAATCTCTGGCTTCCTGGCCATGAAATTAACAGTTTTACGGTTCCACACACTTCCACCATGATGTGCTTCCTCTCCATGGGCCCAAAGCTATGGGGTCCATCAATTATGGACTGACACCTCTACAACTGCGAGCCCAAATAAACCATTTCTCTTTATGAAAGTACTTTAACAGAAACGTCATTAAATAGGCCATAAGAATGGCTGAGGTTAAATACCAAGAAGTGATGAACATGCTGAGGACCTGGATCTCTCATTTGTTGGTGAACATGGCACAGGCAATCTCAAAAAGACTTTAGTGGTTTCTTATAAAGCTAAATGTACATTTATCATATTCTACAGTTTTTCAATCCTGGATATTTAGTCTAGAAAAATGAATACTTATGATCATATAAAACCCTAGATATGAATGTTTGTAACAAGTCTACTTACAATTACTCCAAGCTGAACACAATTATGTTTTTCAACAAGTGATTAGTTAAGCAAACTGTTGAACATTCATTGCCAGTAAGTATTGCTTCAAGAGAGCTGGAGAGATGGCTCAGTGATTAAGAACAATAGCTGCTCTTGCAGAGGACCTGAGTTTGATTCCCAGCACCCACATGGTGGCTAATAACCATCTCTAGCTCCAGTTCCATGGGATTTGATGCTCTCTTCTGCTCTCCAAGGGCAGTGCATGACACGGGTGTGCATACATACATGCGGGCAATACACTCATACGCATTCTCTGTGAGTTCAAGGCCAGCCTGGTCTACGTAGTGAGTTCCAGGACAGCTGGGGCTACAGGGAGACCCTGTCTCAAAAAGACCAAAATTAAATAAATAAATAAATAAATAAATAAATAAAATGAAATTTAAAAAGTGTTGCTTCAAGAATAAGAAAAATTATTATAACCCACAATAATGTGGTTGAATATCAATATATTACTCTGAATGAAATAAGCTGGCCTCAGAAGATTACTTAGCAAGTGTATAGCTTCATCCGCTATGACATTCATAGAAGATAAAGCTTCAGTGATAGAGAACAGAGCAGGATCTGCTTTGGGAGAGTGGAAGTGGGAGGACTGAACTATGAGGAGATGGGCAAAGAAACGTTGGGGGATTGTGGAAATGTTCTGTATTGTGGTGGTGTTAGTGCCATAAACCTGCCTATGTGCTAAGCACCGTATGTCTGTGCATGCCCAACCCAGTCAGGTTTATTGTAAGTTAATTTAAAGGTAACAGTAAACAATATTGAAAATACAGTCTTAGCAAGAAGATGAAATATGATCAGGAGGTGAAAGCCAATATAATTAAATAAATTAAGGAAACTTTAAACTGTGTGAGAGAACATGAACATCTTTATGCTGGTATATTTGAGAAGGTCAGGAAAAAGGACATATTTTTAGAGAAATGTATACAATACAAACTAATAAAAATTGAAATAAAACTTTGAAATGTACCAGTAGTTTAAAACAACTCTAAAAAATTGGCCCAAAATTATAAGTGAATTTTCTTAAATAACCAGTAATATTTCTAGCTTTACTGAAATTATTTAAGTGATCGTAAAAAAGAGAATATTTTCCAAGTAATTCTGTGCATTTACTATAAACTCTGCTAAGAAAAGACACAGGAAAAGGAAAATAAGGATCAATGTTATTTTATAACCTGAGCAAACTGAATTTAGTTGTATGTGAGGACATGTGTAATGTGTATTAGAATTACAAGTAGGTTGATTTTAGAAGTGCAGAATTGGCTCCATGCTTTAAAAATACTCACAAAATTTAGTATGTAAATTAAAGAATCACATAATTATACTATTAAACAATAAACTTTAGTTAGTGTAAGTATTCATGAAAAATGTCTATTGACTAACTGAGGAACAGAAGTGAAGTGAATATCCTTTAGAGAAGGCATGAGACAAATGTCTGTAGCTGACATCAAATTTAGTGGGTAAACACACGTTTTAATTATTTTTATGATTCAAATATCCAGTTTCTTGTCTTCTGATCATCACTGTGATGAAACTCATAGTCAGACCTGAAAGCAAGTAACAATATTATGAGAACTGACAAAAGACAAGACTGGATTGCAGGTCAGTAGCAGAAGACTTGCCCAGCACATGCAGGGCCCTGGATTCCATTCCCAGCACAGCAAAAGCTAACTAAATAACTTCCTAAATAAATAACTTACAAAGTTGACAATAATGAATTGTCAGTATGTACACTTGCACTGATCAGAAAGAAATGCAGCTTTCAAAGCAATAACATGATAATGTGCATTTTTTTTCCCCAAACTGCTTTACTAGATTCAAAATAAAGGGTGCTTCAAAGGTAACTAGCCATAGGTGGGGCTGGAGAGATGGCTCAGTGGTTAAGAGCACTGGCTGCTCTTGCAGAGGACCTGGGTT
>NW_008341028.1:2038141-2072936 GCF_000622305.1 Nannospalax galili | reverse complement strand
TGAAGCGTTAGGAATTATTCATATGCATAGTAAATAAACTATGGACTCAGAACAAACATGAACAAACTTGAACCTAATCGAAAGAACAGATGTGATGAGCAGATCCACACTTCTGTGACCTGTGGGAAGAATGGGATCATCAGTAATTGAAGCTGAACTTCTCAAGACATTAATAAGCAGCAGCAAAGGCAAAATAAAATTGATATTTGGCCGGGCGTGGTGGTGCACCCTCTAATCCCGGCACTCGGGAGGCAGAGGCAGGACTCTGTGAGTCCAAGGCCAGCCTGGTCTACATAGTGAGTTCTAGGGTAGCTGGGGCTACAGGGAGACCCTGTCTCAAAAAGACCCCCCCTCCAAAAAAAGAAAATGGATATTTGATTGACACGTCATAAAACTGACAATTCTAGAGCCATACAATATGCACATGTAAGAGTTGAAAATTCAAACAGTTTTTGAAAATCTCTGAACCCTTTATCATGTAGGAAAACATGAGGAAACTGATTTTATGGTGATGGTGTAAAAACCTATTGCACCACCAGCCACATGAAATGTGCAGTATTCTGTACTTGATACAAATACCATGTATTTACTATACTGTAATTATCATTACTCTAGTTTGCTCGTGCTTATAGAAACAAAGCTTACCATATCAGAAGAGGGTCATGGTGTACAAATAACAGCCTATACATCTTGTTTCCTTTAATATTTTATTTATTGTTTTTATTTTAAGTGTATGAGTATATTGCCTGCATCTGTGTAAGTGCACTGTGTATTGCAATGCCCAGAGGTCAGAAGAGGGTATTGGATTCCCTGGAACTGGAGTTACAGGTTGTTGTTAGGCACTACGTGTGTGCTGGGAATCGAACACAAGTCCTCCTCAAAAGCAGCCAGTGCTCGTAACTGCTGGGTGAGCCTCTCTCCAGGCCCACATCTTGTTTTTGAAATGTGTGTGTGTGTGTGTGTGTCTACGTGCACAGAAGATTGGGTGCCTGCAGAGGTCAGAGGCCTCAGATCCACTGGAACTGGAGTTACAGGCTGTTGTAAGCCACCCAACATGGTCCTCTGAAAGAATGGCAAGTGCTCCTAACCACTGAGCTATCTCTCCAGCCCTACCACAACTCTTGATTGCATCATTGGTTCTTAAGCTTCATCTAGTCTCATACTGGTTTGTTCTTCAAGGGCCTAGTAGCAATAGCATTCACATGCATATAGCACTTATATGTATATATCATAGGTGATGGATATAGAGCTACGCTATTAATATATATGCACTACATACTATATATGTGCATGCTATAGCCTATTGTTTTTTATGTATTGTATGCTTATATCATTTAGGTTAGTGTCAATATAGGTTTGAATGATGGCTAAACCACCTAATAATGCATTTCTCAAAGCATAATCCTCTTGTTTCTCGGAACGTAACCCTTTCATTATGAACTGTATCTTTCTACAAGTGAAACTTGATGTGTGTCCTACATAATGCTCCTTCTTGTAATAGGATAAAATCTTTTAACACGTAACTCTAGTATAGTTTTCTCTATTTCTGTTAAGATTTTCTAGTCCAGATTCATTTTTGAACTTGACTTTTCCTTTCCAGGGGTCTCCTTTTCAGCTTCGAACAGATAAGAGATGTTTAAACCTTCCAAATGTTTCTTTAAGAACTATATCAGTGGATCGCTTCAAATTGGAACTGTTTTGGGGGATAAGTTTTGAATATTAATTCCTAAAAAAAAGACATCAGTTTAAGGTTTTAAGATATATTATTAAAATATGGAGGGGACAGGGGATGTTCTTTTTCTTTTTGCTATATGTTTACCTATATACTTCATCATTTCTAATTTATAAATAAATGGTTTATTCACAAGCATGGAATAAGTGACTACGGAACACTTTTTTTGATCTATACATTGAAAATAAGTATCCCATTCTGCCTCAAAGAAGATAAGATAATAATTTTAAACACAGGCTTCCTTCTCCACAACCAGAATAAACCATTTCATGGACCTCTATGCTTCAGAACTGGAGAGAACATTTTCCCTCATGCCCTGGAGAGCGAGGACTTTGTAGGGATTTGTAGGTTGGGTACCTGGAGATGAATTTGCACATTCTTTCCTGTGGATTTGGAGGTTCCCACAGGTTTCTGTGATGTAGCTTGGCCAGAGTGAGCAGCACCACCAGTATCTTTGTCTTAGTTGACAGTGTTGCTGAGAGGCTGTCTGTGTGCCCAGAGTAAGCAGTGGACAACTAACTTCATGTCCTGTTAGGTGCAGGAGGCTCTCCGGTGTTTTGACTCCTAGTAGGTTCAGTATAAAACACAGGTTTTGTAGAGAGCTGAAAACACAGAGTTCTTATGTACCTCATGCAAAAGGTACACATAGTAGGTACTCAATAAAGAGAATAGATCTGCATGAAACTTCACTGGATTTCTGCAGTTTGAAACCATTTGAACATATCGATCTTGAATGAGTAATTACTATTTTATATAACTGCTGTTTTTAGGAATAAGTGATAGTCTCCTACGATTCAATAATAAGGCATATTTGACAACTACGATGCTGGCTCATGTGTGTGTGTGTGTGTGTGTGTGTGATGCTATTCGCATTTTCCATCAAATAAAATGTTTTGTAACTGATGTCTTAGAATCCTGGGAAACTTTAGCCTTATTAAACGATAGTATGTCCTCAGGTATTCTCTGACAGTTTTGTTTCCTAAGCACATGTCAGAGCTGTTAATGGAGAATTTTATTACCCTTTTTAATAATACACCAAACTGTAGGACATCTCCCACTAGACTCTCAGTTCTTTGAGGCTTGGGGTTTACTGTCCAGGTTTGATGCATACACGGGAACCACAGCCTTTGGATTCTTCAGTTTCCCTTTTGAAACCTCCTGGTCAGGGTTTGGGGCATCTGTTGCTTTCATGGAGCTATGGCATTAAACGTCCTCTGAGATGTGCTCCAGATCTGCTGAGTCACCTTGCTGAGCCACTCCCACACTGGCTTATGGTGGATCTATTTCTGAGAAAGTTGATGCTCAAATGTATTTTCTTCTCTTGTTGCTCAGGCTTTTCCTGTTCTATCTAATCTTTTGTCAGATTCAGCATCATAGATAGTCACCCCCTCTTTCCTTCTAAGAGTCTTAGAGTTTTAATTCTACAATCAGGTTTAATCTATGTTGACCTTTTCTCGTATGTGCTGTGAGATAAAAAATGCTCTGTTTTGCATCTGGCTGTGTCTGCACTTAAAAACACACACAAACACACTATTCTTTCTCTGTTGAATGACCTGATATCCTTTTGTTTTGACAAGGTCTTAGGGCTGGAGAGATGGCTCAGAGGTCAAGAGTTCTTGCAGATGATCCAGGTTCTGTTCCCAGCACACATATGGTAACTTAGTAACCATCTATAGCTCCAGTTCCAGGACATCAGATGCCCTTTTCTGGCCTCCATGGGCACTGCATGCACATGGTGCACTTACATACATGTAGGCAAAACACTCAAACACATAATATAAAAATAAATTAAATTTAAGACAATGTCTCACTATGTGGACCTAGAACCCACTATGTAGACCAGGTTAGCCTTGATCTCAAAGAGATCCTCCTGCCTCTGCCTTCCAAGTGCTAGGATTAAAATTTGCCCCACCCCACCAGGCCTTCACATCTTTTTAAAATGTCAATGGACCATAGGCATAGGAATATAAGGGTAAGCTCACTTCAGTCCCACAGTTTTCTCTGCCCACCTGTGTCAGAACACAGCATCCTGCTTACCACTGCTCTGCAGCTACTCACTTAAGAGTCAGTCGCCTACTTTGGTTGCTTTTTTCAGGATTTCTCTAGCTAGTCTGGATCTCTAGCAATCCCATACAAATTTGAGAATCAGTTTGTGAATTTCTACAAATAAGTTGACTGAGATGGTATTAAATATGTGGATCATTTTAGGGAGAATTGATAGTAACAATGTTAAGTCCTTTAATTCATGAATATGCAAAGATTTTCCATTTCCTTCAGTCTTTAATTTCTTCCAGCAGAAAATGTTTTGCATAGCAGGTTGCAAGGCCCTCTCTTCATCCCTCACAAGTCCTTGTGTAGGTGAAGTGTGCCTGTGGTGAGGGATAAGCATTGGATCTTGAGAAAGAGAGCTGTCAAGTCTATCTGCTTGGACATGGTAGTGAGCTTCCTCCCAGATTTGCTGGCCTGCCGACATCCTCCCTAAGCTGCAGTGAAAATAAAGCACAGCTAAAAGACTGCAACAACACAGGGCTATTGGGACCTAACAGATATCAAATATTTTATCACAAATCTAAGAGAATTTAAAACCGCATGCTCCATATCTATTAAAAGATAATAAATGCTATGTTTTAAGTCCGATTTTAAAAGAAGTAAATTTAAAATAATCAAAGATGGCTGGGGATATAACTGACATTTTCTTTACAAATTTATTTCTGATATCTCACCGACAAAAATGTGATTTAAGAATGATAGTGTTCCTTTGAAATGATTCAGATAGAAAAGTACAAACATCTGCTCTAAGCCTCACCCAAACTGCGACTGGATGGAGTTGAAAGAGGGGATAATTCAAGGCACATGTCTGGAGGGGGCAATGGCCCTTTTTGCAATATGAATTAACATCTTTTCTAATGAAAATTTTCAAATATGTTTTAAACTTGAAACTCCAGGGAATGATTTCACAGTACCCGTGGATAAGGGCGCCTCTTCTCTCTCTGCTTACAGAATTGCCATTTTTAAGGGTTATGTTTTCTAATTTGGATTCTTATTTGCATGTTTTGAAATCCAATTTCTTAATCTACCATAAATAGGCATCTTGGAAATTAGTAAACCTCAGGACTGGCATCCTCTTCAATCGAAAGCTATTTGATTACAATTTGAAAATAAGTGTCATTTCTCTAAGGCAATAAACCAGGCAAATATATGGTAAAACCTCAAAAAAAATGGGGAAAAATCTCTAGTGGTGGGTGGTCTTCTTCCACAATGAGTCCAATTCCTGGCCTTCACATAAATGAGATGTGAATGGCAAATCTTTAAATATTTGGGCTTTTCTTTAAAATAGTACTATAAGGATAATATACAAATTATCTAATATTGCCTTAAGGACAGTCCAAACTTTAAGTATTCCATTAGACTGTGTGGAACTGAAGCAGAGGGCTTCCTGAAGTCTCACAATTTAACCAGTTGGTGTTAGGACTTAGGTAGCACAGAAGCCTGGCTTGTGGGATGGGTTGTGGGGAGGGACAAAGACTTTGACCGCAATTTCTTTCCAATAATAGAGCTGTGTGCCAAGTCTGGTGTGAAGAAGGTAATGTCCCTCCATGGAGCCTGCCCATAAAGCCTTGTAAGTGCATTTACTTGGGAATAAAATACCATATGCAGAACTGAACTGGAACAATGATACATTTCTCCTTCTCCCAATTCCACTGCTGGGAGGGTGGCTCTAGTTCCCGTCTTGGATTCTGAGGTTGAGAACCACATCTTAATGGTGGCACAACATGAGGAAGGATTCCATGTCCATGAGGAATTTGTGCAGCATAATTGTAATGTTGGCCAGGGTTCTTCCTGGGCTAGCCTTAGCTCTATGTGTGCAAGCAAAAGACACATATTAAAAATATTTTATTTATTATTTTTATATTTTATGTAAGTGTGTATATTGCCTGCATGTAGGTAAGTGCACCCATGTTGTGCAATGCCCACAGAGGACAGAAGAGGCTGTCGAATCCCCTGGAACTGGAGTTACAGACAGTTGTTAGCTGCCATGTGGGTGCTGGGATTCAAACCTGGGTCTTCTGCAAGAACAGCCAGTGTTCTTAACCGCTGAGCTATCTCTCCAGCCCCAAGACACACATTTTTAACCTTGCTTCACTCATACTTTCCCCTAATTCTGTTAAACTTAGTTCTAATCCAAACAGCTAGTTTGAAATGCATGGCTTTTGAAAACTGGGCATATTCTCCACTTTCTGTTCATTAACTTCAGGCACATTTCTGGAAGTGTGGTTGGGGCGATAGCCACGCATAGAGTAAGCATTGTGTGTGTTTGGGAGGACTCAGTCACACTGTGCCTCTTTCCCCTGTTTATCAGTATAAAGGGGAACGTTCTGCATTGGATTTATCTTGGTTTAGCAATTCTTTAAACACAATTTGACTTTACAGTCTTCCTATTCTAAAGGCATTCCCTTCCATCCCAGACATGCTCAGTTTCTGAAAAGTGCTTCTATCCAGGCATCCTCTCAATAACCATCTGCATTTTCCTTCTATCCATTCTAAGCGTCTAGCAAATTCCTTTAATTTTGACCATCTCTCCTTCAATTATGGCTTGATAGCCCACTTTTCTTCTACTGAAAATTGCTTCAGTTAAGGAAATTTACTGTGGAAAGAAATCTGTCTGTGCTGTACACCTTGTGGAACTCTGCGAGTCAGCCCTGAGTGGGGTTCCACTGACAATGCTGGTTCTGAGTGGGTTTTTTTTTTTTTTTCAGGAAAGTCTGCAGGCTCCCAGTTTTTTGAAAAAGGCTCACTCACCACAGGAGATGGTCAGTGTCTCTCCCTCACGTTCACTAAAGGACAACAATGAATGCCCAGACCAGAACCTGGCTACTAAATGACTCTCATTCAGAAAATGTGTAGTAACCTGACATAGGTTTTCATGGTCAGTATACAGGCAGGGGTGGAGAAGTCCCAATGGTTAGCTCTTTGTTCCATCCTGCCTATTTAAGAACCAGGGCTCTGATGATTACTACCATTTTGTAGGAGGAAATTAGCTTTGATTCTCTTCCTGGTTGTAAATTGTGTGGTCCTTGCTGAATCAGAACATGATTTAGCTCTTCCCTCCCAACTGTGAGGCTTAAGAGCAAGGCTTTTATTAGAGAGCCCATACATAGCAGATACCACAATGGAGCAAAACAGTTTAAGCAATTATTATAATATCGCCTATAGGAATTTTCCAGCATTTTGAGACATTATTGCTATGTTTAAGAGGAATCATCAACAGATGATAAATATTTTATGCAGTGTGCTGGAAAGCTTAAGTTGTCAACTTGACAAACCTGGGTAGAGGAAGCCTCAATCGGTGAATTGCCTCCATTGGATCAGACTGTGGCCATGTCTGTGGGGCATTTTCTCGATTATTGAGTGATGTGGGAGGGTCTAGCCCACTGTGGGTGGTGCCACCCCTGGGCAGGTGGGGCTTATGTTATATAAGAAAGCAGGTTGAGCAGGGGCCAAGGGAGCAAGCCAGTAAGCAGCACTCCTCCATGGCCTGTGCTCTAGCTCCTGCCTCCAGGTTCCTACCCTGAGTTCCTACCTTGGGCTCCCTGATGAACTGTGACCTGGGAGATGTAAGACAAATAAATCCTTTCCTTCCAAAGTTGGTAGTGGTCAGAGTGTTTTGTCACAGAACACGCAGAGATTCCTATGGAACCTATTCTGAGAGAGATATTGCACCACCAGATTGTTATTACAGCTAACTTCCAGTGAGGAAACACAAACACAAAAATGGTGTGTAGAATGCCGCAAGCCCTAGGTCATCATACATGCAAGAGTGCTGGCTAGAGGCAAGTAGTATTGAAGAGGTCATGCCAAGCTTCTCCACAGAGGCTTCTCATTAACTACTAATCTTATTTTAAAGATGATCAAAAATAATGTATAGCTTCTCATACTTCAAAAGCTCTGACACACACACTGAGGAACATTTTTGTACTTACCTCTTCACTGAGCAGTACAATCAATAAGCGGATAGACTACAATTTTTCTAGAGGAAAAAGAATTACTAGATATTTTATCTGGTTTGAAGGCTGAAGAGTGCCTAATTTTCAGTAATAATTGTAAAGCTGATTGATTTTTTTATTTGATCATTAACTGTAATAATAACATTAAATTAAAAAACATTAAATAATTTACTTAAAATAATTTAGTGAAACAAACTGAAATCCCAAAGAACAGTTTTGAGGTCACATGGAAATAAGGGAAGCCCACCTGAGCACTCATTCTCACGTTTATGGAGGCAGGAGAAAGGCTTACCAAGTGCAAGGGACTTCATACTGTGCCAGTTCAGGATACTGTAATAGGATCTACACATACCTTTCTCATGACACTAAGGGCTAGAAAGTTCAAGAGCTGAAGGCTGACCAACTTGGCTCTTGGTTACTGCCCTGCAGACAACTGCCTTCTCTTCCTTGTCCCTACATACCAGAGAAAGAGAGTTCTGAAGTGTCTTCTTCTTGTAAGGAAACTGAATCCCATCATAGAGGCTCTATCCTATGACCTGAATTTAATTATTTTCCCAAAGCTGCAGTTTCATATACTTCTACAATGAATGTGGGGCAACATTAATATTTGAGTTCCTGGGATACATAAGTGTTCAGTCCACAACACACTTGTAGCACATAAGCTGTATAATCCAAACTTGGGAGGCAAGAAATTACCACATTTCTGTATTTTAAAAAATTGAAATTAAGGGCTAGAGCGATGGCTCAGCAGTTAAGAACACTGACTGTTCTTGCAGAAGAGTCAAGAGTCGGGTTCGAATCCCAGCACCCACATGGCAGCTAACAACTGTCCATAACTCCAGTTTCAGGAGACTCGATGGCCTCTTCTGTCCTCTGTGGGCACTGCATGACACAGGTGCACTTACATACATGCAGGCAATACACACATACACATAAAATAAAAATAAATAAAAAAATTGAAATTAGATTTCCTCTTTCCCTCTTACCTTCAGGGCAGGGGAATTCATTTTCGGCCATTGCTATGGTCCTCTGGAGCAGAAGGCAGCTCAAGCATCTGTTGTCTGACCATACTGTCTGCTTCTGAGACCTTCAATCTGTCTAGACGTGAGATTGGGAAGGTTCCTTGGCACAGCCTTCTTTCTTGCACTCTCTGAGGTGATGAACAAGCCTACAAGGTTCCTTTTCTTTTCTTTGATTTTTAAAAATTTATTATTTATATTTTATGTATGTGTTTTGCTTCATGTAAGTGCACCATGTGTGTGCAATGCCCGCGGAGGACAGAAGAGGGCATCACATCCTGGATCTGGAGTTAGGGATGGCTGTTAGCCATCATGTGGGTGCTGGGAATTGAACCAGGGTCCTCTTCAAGAGCAGCCAGTGCCCTTAACCGCTGAGCCTTCTCTCCAGCACAAGTTTCCGTTTTACTTGTAGGTTTTCTCTGGTTTTAGTGTGCCTCTCACTGTCTTCTAGGGTCCTGAATTTCTCTGAGAATGTGATAATGAAAAAGATCAAGAAGTATGTTTCCACTAAAACAAAGTTTTCTTCCACACAATGAAAAGTCCTCATTTGAAGGCCATCCAGATTTTGTGAGAGTTTTTACATATGTCTTAGTGGAGATGCAGAGAAGTAAAACAAGTCCACATCTCAAAAAGCTAGTGTGTGGTGTAATGTTTATACAATCACTCACCATTCCTAGAAAAGACCTAGATGAAGAGTCTCTGGTTGAGGCAAGTTAAGTCATCCTAGAAGCTTACAGGACTTCTTAGTAGACTTGACCTTGAGTTAGTCCGTCTTCAGAGCCCCCGCTGCTTCCAGTAGGCCACACTGCCTTCCCGTTAATTCTTTCCTCTATTGCAAAGCAGCTCAGCTTCCCAAGGGAACTTTCTTTATTCTGTGTTTGAGTAATCTTAGCTTCTAGTGGCTTAGCCTGTCAGCAGCAAAGACCTCATCTTCCCTTCCATATAAACTGGATCCCAGGGGTAATTCCTGGCATGCAAACCTGGCTAGTGTGGTCATGGCCTCAACCAGAAGGGAAATACTCCAATTTTTACATGAAATTCATCAGCTGCTAAGTATCTCCAAATTTTCCCCTAATAGTCTCATTAGGGATCTGGAACCTGTCTTCAAAAAGGCAACATCATTCACCACTGGCTTTTTGAGGGATTACAGTATACATAGAAAGGGAATATAGCCAATTGTGGTTATAGTCTTAATTTAAGGAGAAAAGAAGGTAACTAAGTCCTAGGCCTGTTTTCCTAAGATAAGGGGAATGCTGAGAATTGGTTTGTTTACTTGTGATTTTTTTAATGGATTCAAATTCAACATTTACATTAACATAACAATTTAGAGCAAAGTCAAAACATTTAAATTATATTTCTAAGTATTCCAGGAAGAGCTAGCCATATTCACTGAAACAGGAAAAGAGAAAACCATGAATGTAATGCACAGGTGATTTCATCAGGTGTGTTTCTGGGAGGGTTTGTATTTACAGAGATGTTGCTAGCTAAATAGTTTGCAGTCAGATCACTTTTGCTTCGTAAATAGTGAAGATCACATTGAGGACATGACGTGATCTGTTTTATTTTACAAAGAAGAAATAATAAATACAACTTCTCTAGTGAGGCGGAGGCAATTAATGTTAATTGCACTGATGAATCTGCACTTTGAAAGTAGAAAACTCACTGAAGGAATGAAACATCAAGAGAGGAAGGCTGGTGTTGAGAATGGTAAATGAGAAGAGCTGAATGATGACTGTGGGCTATTCACCTGAGAAGACTGCAGTGCAGTGGGCATGGCATTAACCAGGACAGGAGAGGAAGAAAGGGGACAGAGTTCAGTTTGCTGTGTCTGAGAGCATCAACAGGAGGTTCCCAGCTCGGTGGGTAGGGAAGCCTATAGACAGTCATCATCCAGGTAGAAATATGACTGCTTTTGTTGTGAAAATTGTGATTTGGCAAAGGTATGGAATCTGGTATAGATGTGAATTGGAAGTAGGAGACATGGGACTGAATTATGGGTAGAAGGTGAATTTCTGGTACTTAGGAAATCATTGTTCCAGAGCAAGTGGAGTGAGAAAAAGGTGACAGATCTATTGGTCAGATGTGAGGAAAGTAAGATCATCCAAACAAAGAGGAAGAGGGAAGGATGGGAAGAAAACCAGGAGGATGTAGAGACAATGCCGAGAGAAGGCAGAATTCAACCAGGGCTAGCCAACAAGGGCATTGCTGTAAGCAGTATTCTCCACATGATAAGTATTAGCTTTAAGCTGTCTGGCAGATATTAGCAGTGACATCATGACTGATAGAAATTCATTTGTTGGAATGTAAAGTTATGTATAAAAAAGAAAAAAAGGTGATGTATAGTTATGGGGAACACAGCTGTGCATTTAGTTTCTTCAAATGTTTTTGCTCAGAC
The DNA here is from genome assembly GCF_000622305.1 of Nannospalax galili. Classification (NCBI taxonomy): domain Eukaryota; kingdom Metazoa; phylum Chordata; class Mammalia; order Rodentia; family Spalacidae; genus Nannospalax; species Nannospalax galili. The sequence continues at coordinate 2,061,785 of NW_008341028.1, read as the reverse complement.
ACTAACAAAAAACAAAACAAAACGAATAAAACCAAAAAAATGAAAACAAAGTAAAATAAAGAACCCTTCCTCAGCCCCTTATTTCTTAGACCTACTATATATATAAAAAAAAAAAAAAACTCTTTGAGGAGCTGGAGAGATGGCTCAGTGGTTAACAGCACTGACTGCTCTTGCAGAGGACCTGGGTTCAATTCCCAGCACTCACATGGTGGCTACAAACCATCCTTAACTCCAGTTCCAGAGGAATCCTCAAATAAAAATAATAAATAAATAGTGAAAATAAAGCTCTTTCAAATTTTCATCCAAGAAATCATTTTTATTGAACATTTTAGCTACCAATAATTTCAGAGCTAGTTCCCACTACCTAGGAAAGTGTATTCAAATCTTAGAGATAGATCATGCATATGAAGAGTGATCACACTGATACAAGGACCTGGTGGACAAGCACCAGCACAATGCCTTACCAATAATTCGCATCAAGCATCTGAAATAAATCTCGAGGTAGCTGGGAGAGGTCTTCCCAGGGGAAAGGATACTGGGATGGAATTTAAGAAGACAAAAGGAAAATGATGGTCAGGAATGTGTAAAGGGTTGTGAAAGTGCAGAATGCATAAAAGCCAGGAAGAGGCCGGGGCCTCACTATGTTTGGGATATTCTGAGTGCGTCCTCTGTGTTAAACGATATTGTAAAATAATATGCAAATTGTGGTTAATGTAAACAGTGCCCTGGGAAATTGTTGAATGCAATGATAGTTCAGTATGTTAGTGAATTCTCTATCCCTGCACTAAAATGACAGTGAAAGTTTATTTTAGCTCACAGCTTTGGAGGTTTCAGTTTATGACAGGCTCTATTACTTTTAGACTTGTGGTGAGGCAGCACATTACTGTAGTAATTGCAAAGGATAACTCTCACTTCCTGGCTGGGAAATAAGGGAGAGAAAGAAGAAGAGGCCGAAGTCCCCCTGTCCCTTTCAAGGACATACTCTGGGTGATCGAATGAATTTCCACCAGGCCTGACTGCCTAAGTTTCCACAACCTCCCAACAGCACCAATTTGGAGCCTGTGTCTTTAACAAAGGGGCCTTTGAAGAATACTCCAGATCCAAACTGTGGCACTTGAGTGTGCACATCTATATAAACACTAGGCATGGGATGGGTGTGAGCACAGACAGGTCAGTGCTGTGTTGGATGTGAGTATGAGGGAATTTGTCTTGACTATAAGGAACAACTTCAAGGCTTTGAACAGAGGGTAAAGTGAGAAAAACTGCCTTAGAAAAAGTCTTCCAGAAGGAATACTTAAGGTACCTCTGAAAGTCAAAATAACAGAGGTAAGGACAAGAGCTAGGAGACTATTGCAAGTGTCCAGACCCAGAGTTTATCTCATGAAGTTCTTTTTTCAAATATTTTATTTATTATTTTTATTTTATGTGTATGAGTGTATTGCCTGCATGTATGTGAGTGCACCTGTATCATGCAATGCCACGGAGGTCAAAAGAGGCCTTTGAATTCCCCTGGAACTGGAGTTAAGGACAGTTTGTAGCTGCCATGTGGGTGCTGGGAATCGAACCTGGGTCCTCTGCAAGAGCAGTCAGTGCTTTTAACTGCTGAGCCGTCTCTCCAGCCCCCTCATGAAATTCTTAATCTGTGACTGTGATATTGGGCCTGAGATGTGAGTAGATAAATGGCTTATAGACTGTTGTATAAAGCTGAAAAATCCAGATCATCAGCTAGGAAAGTTAAGAATCAGCCATCATCTGGGTAGAAACACAATTGCATTTGCTTTGAAGATGCTGGTTTGGAAAACGTCCAGTAGAAGTCCATTAGGAAGCATGCTTTTGGAAGGCAGAGATGTGAGACTGAGTTATCAGTGCATTTTTCTTGGGGCTGTAAACAGAGTGCAGAGAGATGAAATGGGCAGGGACAATTCAGGAAAAGCAAGGGTGGGAGATTCAGGCCTGTGAGGCTACCATGTCTAGAACTGGAGAAGGAAGCACTACTTAGGGAAGTGGTTGCCTGAAGAGAAGGACACAGAGTGGGGAAACTTCCAGGGAAAGAGGGCTTCATGTAGGCAGAACTGATTATACTTCCAAAGTGCTGGAGACAATCCCACTGGAAGAAAGTCTCCTGAACTCTATTTCTTTGGGACACCTTCTGAACAACAGAGGATATAGATTACAAAGGATCAGGGCTGCCATGTGCTTCTTTCTGGAAATGCCTTCTGGAGATGACAAGAGGTGACCTTCAAGCCAGCTCCCTACAGAAAACTGCCTGCTCTGCTATGCAGCAGTTAGATGCAAAGTCCTTGGTAGGAGTTCCTGGGGGAGCCAAGCAGATGGCAGCTCTGTTTCCTGCAGCTGCAAACAGCTTCATTTTCATTTTGGTTCCAGGAGTCAGAGGAGTCCAGGAATGGTTAACAGCTGTCTACCTGTAGGGACTCAAATGATCTCTGGGCCATCAAACCCTCTGTGCTGAATAGTGACTTAGCAATTTATGCAAAACTTCCTGGTGCCCTGAAGAAATCAGTCAAAGACCTTCATATTGTTCCTGTGGTGGGGCTTTTGCTCATTCAAAATAGAATAAATATGCTCTGTACAAATGAAAGACAGGACCACTGGTTGTTCTTTCTATATTTGTTTGTTTGTTTGTTTTGTGTGGTGATCAGAGGAGAACTTGCAGGAGTCAGTTCTCTCCTTCCTTCACGTGTGTTCTCAGGATGGAACTCTGGTTGTCAGATGTGGCAGCAGCATCTTTACCCTTGAAACATCTCACCATCCCTCAGGTTCTTTCTGATAGTAAATGTAATTATCTTATTTGGAAGTTTCTCTATAACAACTGCTCAGAGGAAAATATTTGTCTTTTTGCTTGAAATCTGTCGACTAATGCCTGGGGTTTCCAGGAAGAAATGCTCAATGTCAGTGTAAACCTCTGCCAAGCCTCAGACCTGTCAAGGATGTTGTAAGTGTTTGAAGGCAAACAGCTGCTTTTGGGAAGTAGTTGGTCTGCATGTCTTACAAGACAGAGGTGTTTTGTGGCATTGGATACAACTGCTGTGGTGACTTTACTCTTGAGTTCATTCTTGAAAGAGCAATTTTTGTCAGAAGCTGGATTGAAAATAATTTTTAAATCCAGAAGTTCCTTCTATCAAGAAGCACAGGGCTAACTTCAACCCTTTGCAATTTGTCTCAGCCACTGCCCTGAAACCCTTCCAAGGTTGGGGTGCGGAGTGCTAATTAGAGAATTCAAGGGATCTTCCTCCAGGGACATTTACTTCTGAACTCTCACAATGAGCAATGGGTGGCATTTGTTGAAATTAATGAACCTTGAGCATATTCAGGATAGGCAGCACAGGGCATGTACTTGTATCTGCTGTATATTTCTACATCCAAACTGCATCCATACTTAATGACTCAATGTAACTAGGACTTAGTGTGTGCCATCACGAGATGGTGAAATGTGTAGTCGTTCTGTTCACATCATGGTGTCACATGGTGGTCTCTTGAACTCTATTAGAATTTCAGCTGAGGTTAGGATGTCCAAGATGTCTCATTCATAGGCCTGGCACCTCATCTTCAGTGACTGTGTAAAGGTTAGAGGTGGAACACCCTCCCACCATCCAGTAGCGTTACTATACTTCAGCTTTGACCCTGAGAGAACAAAGAAAAGTCTGGAAGGCCCCACAAGGCCCCACATTGACACAGTGGTTTTTGATCAGAGCAGGTGAAAATAGTCCAAATTCAAGAAAAAGCAAAATAGACTTCCTTTCTCAATAGGTAGAGGCACAAAGGAGGAATGGTTAGTGAACTAACCGATAAAACGACATAAGTTGGTTAAGTACACGAAAATTGTCTTGTTTCAACGTACTTTCCAGTGGCCTAAATAGTGGAAATGCCAACTTTTCTTGGGACTTAAACTTTTCTAGTGTACACTTTCTATTACTACATAAAACCTTCTAGATTTGCTTCTGGGTGGTACTTGGGGGTACTTGTTGGTTCCCTTGGATTGGTGAGGCAGAGTCTTGGCACCTGAAAGTTTAGGGGCAGGGCCCACAAAAGGGCTGGTTGCTGAGGCCGTAGGTGGAGTTAAAGGAATTATCCTTGCAGTGGAGCAGGCTTCTGGCAAGAGTAATTTGGGCATTTTTATGGATACACTTTTAAATTCATGAATGATTCTGGTCAATATCTGGGGGTCCAACTTTACAGCTAGAACTTAGAAAGGAGGAGGCCTCAGGCAAGAGCTCAGTTCTAAAGGCTGTGGAGGGTCTCTGATATGGATAAAGTTTTCTTGTCACAGGAAACTTGCTGGTAGTTGAGATGTGCTGAGGTCTGAATGTGGTTTGTTCCCTAGAGACTCCTACGTGGGAAGCTAGCTCCTCAGAGTGACAGTGCTGAGGGTAGAATGTTTAAGAGGTGGTTATATTGTTGGCCAGTGCTGTCCTCAGGGAGAATAAATGTACTTTCCACAAGGTCGTGGTTAGTTCCAGGGAGAGTTAGATTAAGACTTGCTCCTTCATGCCTTGTTGTTTCCCACATCATCACTGAGCTCTTCCTTTCTCCCATGCCATGATGCTATCCACCATACTGTAAGGCCAAGGGAGCCTCAGGAGAGGCAAAACATATAATATATAATCTTTCAGTCTCTAAAACAGTGAACTAAATAGACCTCTTTACTCTATAGAGGGTTTAGCCTCAGATATTTTGTTATCACACCAGAAAATGAGCTATTGCTGGTGAAGAAGAGGTAACAAGAGCCATAGCTGGGTTCCACTCACTACGTAGAGTTTCTGAAAGTGTCATAGCAGTGGAAGATACTGGCATTAAACCACATCCCAAGTGGGTAAGAAATCATGTAGACATCTAATTCCATTGAAAATACTCAGAGAGATACACAGTAATATGAAAGATAATCAAGTACCCAAGATTTGTGTTTGTCTAAGTCCCTAACCACTTCAGAAAATGTGTGTATGTCTGTGTGTGTGTGTGTGTGTGTGTGTGTGTGTGTGTGTGAGAGAGAGAGAGAGAGAGAGAGAGAGAGAGAGAGAGAGAGAGAGAGAGAAAGAGAGCACTCATGAGTGTTCATGTGCCCAGGGGAGCAAGATAGTGAACAGGTGAGAGTGTTTGGTGCCTGGTGGACCTGGGTCACATTCTTATCACTTCAACTTAAAAAGGAATTTTCCCCCCAAAGTGTCAGATCATCATCAACAAAAGGGGGACCCCCTTGGGAGGAGCTTCTTAGGGGAATGAGTTAAGAATGAGGAGCAAAGATTGACATCATCCTGCATGTTCTGAATCTGAGCTCTGTAACTAGAACTCCTTTGCTTATTACTGTTAAATTTTTAAAAATGTTTGAACTCTGTTTTTTTCTAACTAAATGAAAACTATACTGTCATTCTGTGTTAGTTTTAAACCTTGCCACAATTTAGTAACTCTTGGCATATTTTAAAACAGGAAAACACTTCACTTTAACATATACTCTGAATTTCAGAACACTGGCTTTCTGCTGGGTGGCCATTGCTTTTAAGGTGGTCTGCTCTGGCATTGTTTTTAAGGTGGTCTGTTCTCCACCAAAAATCTCATCCAATTATTATGTCTTGCTAAATTTATCAAATCCCCAAATAAGTTTCTTACAAATTTACCTTTGGATACTGCATTCACTATCTCTTGGGTGATTCATTTTTTTTTTTTTTTCCTGGCTCTGTCCTCAGCCATCTAAACTTCGTTTGAGAATATAAAACCCAACTCAAGTATTGCAACAGTATGGTTGTATAGACAAAAGGTTATTGATGTTCTTAAAAATGAACAGATTTGAACTTTTGGGGTATCAAAACTTAGTTCTTTGGATTATTAGCAGATTAGAGATTCCACAGATGAGTGACGAGCCCACCCACAAACAAATGAGGAAACAGATGCCCTTTGCCTCAGATTTGTGTGGGAAAAAATATAGTGTCAGCAGAGGGTAAGTTTCATGCCCAAACTTTGTAACGTTAACAATCAGGCTATACATGACTTATATAACCTCAGATGAGACTTATGGGGGTGGGAAAGAGTTTATGATTGACTTTAGACAGACAGTTCCAGCAGCATCATCCAAACAAGTCCTGTCTTCTCATTATTCACTCCCCATGAGAAAGAATTGCTCTGCGGAGAGCACACACAGTCATAGAAAAGTCTCCATGAAAAATTTCCCACCAAAGATTAAGTTGTGTTAAACTAAGAGAAGCCCACCACATAATTATGTAACAGAATTTTATCTCAGAAGTATTCAATATCTATAATACAGTAAAAAAGCATAGTTACTATGAAATTATTGTGTATACACATATTTTAGTACAGCATGAGAGCCTTAAAATAATGTTCATGGATAAATTTTCTTTGGTGTCATTATACATTGTTTATGTAGCATTTAGTCACAGTAATATCAAATACCTGGCATAGTTCTATGAAAATCTACTAAGTACTGAGTCAGGCAGTGGCCATATGAGCTGCAGTGGTTTTTACATCTTAGTATCTTGCTTCAGAAAATATGCCAACAGCTAACAGAACTTATTTATCTTTCAAGCTTAATGGCCTGGGGTCGGGGGGACAAATGACAGGCAGATTTTGAAGCTGCAATATGAGATTCAGATCCTACAGCTCTCCCTTGCAGAAGACTGCTTTGCATGTTCATTCCTCTTCAGTTTCTCTCTTCAAAATAGCTCATTCATTTTTAAACAGCAGGATTCTCTGGGTTGCTATGTGAGTTGTTGTCAATAATACCACTGGCCACAACAGACCGCTCCCTAAATTTCAGTGGCTTAGCCCAACCTAGGTTTATTCTTCGTTTACACAAGTCCACTGTGGGTCATGTGAGCCTGCCCCCATCCTGGGGTGACACTGTCTGAAGCACATGACCTTGAGGTGGCCACAAGAAGGAAACAGATACAAAGGAGACTGAATCTGCCTTGAGCTGAAAGCACTGTCTTTTATTTCTTCTCACAGTCTACCCACCAGAACTGGTCATGTGGACCTAACTTAGCTGCCAGGGAGGCCGGGACTCACAGGAAGTGCATGGAATGTTTAGGAATATGATGCACATGGTTTGGGTGTGGTTCGCTTGTCCCCGCAAGGGTCTGTTGTAACTGGAGGCTTGGTTCCCAGGCTGGTGTTATTGGGAGAAGATGGCCTTGGGAGGTTCTTAGGCCATTGGGGGTGTGGGTATCTCTAATGTGACCCTTTGGGTTTTTTTGTTACAGGAGAGGGGTGGTGCTTTCCATCCTTTGTGCTATTGATTGGAGATGAAATCTGCTTGTTCTTGCATTTGTTCCCACCATCGTCATCCGTGCCATTAAGTGATGCAGCAACAGGGTGACCCTCACCCCACATGCCGTTTAGATTTCAGCTTCTAGAAAAGGTAGCTAAATAAACCTTCTTTCTTCATAAGTAACTTGTGTTGAGTATTTCCATTACAATGACAAAAGTTGCCTGATATACTACACCCCTGTCACAGTTGGCATTTATCTGAAGGTTCTAATTTCTGTTGTGAGGGAAATGTTGATTAGAACGCAGTAAGTGTCCACCATTGGCTCATATCAGAGACCACCAGCAATGGAAGGAACAGTGTAGGAGGCAGACAGATTAGGCAGTACACTGATAAACGAAAGAGCTCACAGAAGTCCACATAAACACAAAGTGGACAGGGAGGTCTCAGGGAGCTTAGATTTAAGGGCACAGTTTTCAGTTTGATTAAAGAAAACCACTTCAGTTTTGCCTCACCACACTTGTGGCCACCCTTGTCTGAGGGTATAAAGTGCAGGATTTCCATTCAGTCACCTGAAGGGCCTGATCTCTGCAATGAGTCTTCAGTTGCTTTTTGGGCTCATGTGCCTCAATGATGACTTTGTACCTTAAGTTCACACAGTTAAGCAGAATTCAGTGTCACTCCGAAGAGCGGCTCTTGCCTAAATGTCTGTCTTGGTCCCTGGGTCCTACTTATTAGGTCCAAAGCTTAGTCTGCTCCCTAGCAGAGTCCTTGTTCAATCCTCAGTCAACCACCTATGAACAAGATTTCTAGTGCTGATTTACTTGGCTGACAGATTCTTTTAAGAGTGGAGCATGGCTACATTTTCTCCTTTCCTCTATGCCTCTTGTCATTAGACATCAGGCCCTCATCAGCTTAGCTCCAGAAGATTCTAGAAATCTCAGAGTTCATTTGCTTTCTGCCGTGTCTGACACTGCAAGATTAGTCTTCATTCAATACTACCTTTATAAGGTTCTAGGACTGTTCAAAAAAACTCTGTTCCCCTTGTTTTCTTCCATAACTTCCCTTGATTATTTTTGCTCTGTTCTGTGTAGTATACCTGATTTCTTATTGTTTCCTAACCAGTGCACGGTGAGCTGTGAGAATTGGTTTTCTGTCCTTGTGCATCTCATAGCAGTTGGTTGCATACCTAGCATACTGAGATACTTTTAAGAAATATTTTTATTGATTCCAAGGTTTCATACATTGTATTTTGATCATATGCAGACCTCCTTCCCCCTTTCCATTCCCATCTTACCACTGCCCACCCCTCAACTTCATTCCTCTATTGCCTTTGGTCTTTTTCTTAGGTCTAAGACTAGCTTGTGTTTCGTGAATGTTCTTGGGTGAGGGTCTGTCAGTCTATTGGCAATTGACAGATACTGTGAGATCTTAATGAATATATTTGGAATAAAAAAAGATAATTGTTCAGTAGCTATTCAACTCAAGAGGGAAGGGGCCAGAGATGAAATACAGGTAGGACTAAGTCCTAAGAGAGAAGCCCAACATGATTTTATGTTTTAATGATGCTGATGGAAAATGTCTGCTATGAAGAAGACCACAAAAGTCATGTACTTCAGTGCCTTAAAGTCCTTGCTTTTCACTGTAAATTTTCCATCCTTCCTATAATGCGCTATGTGAAGTTGGCAAATTTATACACACACACACACGCTCGCACACAAACACACACACACACACACACACATACAATGTGTTAGATGTTCTGTACCTATAGATGGACTGTTTTCACAGCGATTCCCTTTCTTTTTCCAAATAAAGAACCATGGCACATTATCCTTCCGTAAACTTTGGGATGAACCAGGGGACACTGTTTTTATTCTCCTTGTACAGCACAGACTCACCTTGCACCTCTCTCCCCTTTCTCTATTCACTACAGGCTTCTTAAAACATGGATCCACATTAGTCAAAGCTCTGTTCTCTCTGTCTCCTTTCTCTTCTTGGCCACTGTGATCTTTAGTCTCTATTCCTTTAGGTAAAACAAGTCAAGGGAAACAAAGAAAGTTCAGAACAGTGTGATCTGTGTGAGACATGTGAGATAAACATGAAGGTTCACAAGACAGTGGTGAGAAAGAAATCACAAGAATGTTCCTTTATGTACCCAACAAATAAGCAAAAAAATGCAATAAGGGCACTTTCTAAAAGATAACTACTGTACAGTGAGAACCATTCACAATGCTCCCCTCTTAGCTGAAACTACATTTCCAGAGTTTAAGTTACCCAAAGTAAACGAAAGTCTGAAAATACTAAATGGAAAACTGTATAAATAGAAATTTGTACATTTTGAATACCTTGTATTGAAACATTACTACTCTATTATTAGTTATTGATATTAGAATCTTACTCTCTATAATTTATAAACTATACTTCTTCATAGATATGTATAAGAATAAGCCCAGTATACTAATGGTCAGATCTAACTACAGTTTCAATCATGCCCTGGGATGTATTCCCTACAGATAAAGGGAGACTTCTGTCATTAACAGGAGGAGCAGAGTAGGGTTGAAGGGTCCTTGGTAATAATATCAGATAAACAGAAAACATTGACCTGTCAAAGGTAACTCTTCCTCAAAGGGAAAGCCAGGGGCCTGGGTCTGGAGATGCCTATTATAGGCCTTGCTCAGCCTCACTTGAGCCCATGCTATGCTATCTCTGTGGCCTTCAGCCAAGCATTTAACTGTCTCTTCCTTTCTTCTTTTAAAAGATGTGAATAAAGCAATTGCTTCCATAGTAGGTTGTTCCAGATTTTAATCTGACCATACAGAAAAAATACTTAACACAGAGGGCCCCAATATATTTTGATTTGTTTTGTATGTTACTGAAACATTGGAAATATAAAGGGTAACTTAAGTTACTAGTAAAGTCACATTCACAATTTTAGGTGTGCTCATTACAACTTAGATCTCCTAAATCACATGGTATGATATAGCCTCTTAGCCTCTGAGGAGATGGACTTAAATTAAAATAGAAAATAAATAGAAAGAAGAATTAGAATATAAAGGAATGAAAGATGTAATTAGTATGAAGCATTATGAAGCATGGTCCAAATTGATGCTCCCTGTTTAAAAAGAAAAAGAACTCTGTGATCAAATGAATGTGTGAGAAGCAGCAAAGTGGCAGGCTTTCCTTCCCATGAGGGTTTAACAGCTCTGCTGAGTCTCCAGAGGAAAGATATAGTCCTAAAGGTTTCAACATAAGTTTTCTTAAGCTATCTCATCATGGAAACCTTTGAAGGCAGGAATATGCATTTTGTTTACAGATATATACGAAGCACTAGCACAGAGCACCTGCTCAGTGAGAACTGCTACATCTATTCTGCAGGAATACATCAAGTTGGAAAACAGGGTTTGTACTTTGATTTTCTTTAGCACCCTATTTTTGTAAATGAGTTAAATTTCTCACCAAGTCCCACCCACAGAAGAAGTTTGAAGGAATACAAAGTCAACAGTGAGAATTCTCTTGCTCATCACAGGACTGAGGGCCCATTGGGTTAAGGGGCTCATTCTGCATTTTCAAGGTAAGAGGCAGGTTCCAAAGGACCAATGTCTAGAAAGAAAATTGTGGCAGTCTTATGGCATTTCACTGGCCGAGGTGGTGTGAGCTGAAGAGCTGAGGAATCACAAGAGAAGAGCAATGGCAAGCAACTTAGCAATCCATTTTTTCCCTTGCAATGGAGATCAGATCAGCTTCCATAGAGACCTGAGCCAGATGGTAGCATGAGGGAGAAGCACCCTCCAAAGATGATAAATAAATGCCACTAAAAATAGGCCTCAGGCCGAAACAGCAGAGTTTTGTTTATACATAGTCCCAATCTCAGCAGCAACAGCAAAATTCTTGGTTGTAAAATTACCTTGGCTGCTTCGCTATGTAAAATGTGGAGAGGAAACAAGTCATTTTCCTGATACATGAGCTCACTGCTTATCTGACATCAGTTACACACCGCAAAAAAACTGCCTTTTACCCCCTGCCTAGTGATTCCCATTAGTACACAATGTAATTTCACAGCCAGTGCTTAGGGAACTTTCTGGAAGCATTTTAGGCTGAACTAGTGAAGTAGAGGGTGGCATGGGTCTGGTTAATTTCAGAATATTGAAGTGTTGGAATTACAATGCGATGACAGGATTCATCAGAAGGATTTATTTCTTTGGGCCTGTGGCCTAATGAATTGGAAAATATTTTCCTATGTCTTCCTCTTCAGCTCTAAATTAAACTGACACGTTTTATTAAAAAATGTCATTTTTACGTATTAATGTATGAATTATGGAATGGTACATATGACAATAATGTCATCTGGGTGAAGCAGCCTAGTGATCTCTTGTGTTGATTTTCATTTCACTTAGAAGTGAGAAGGTAGAATGAAAAAGTATCTATGGAAAGCTTTATTATGTGTGTGTGTTATCCAAACACACTGTGTAAATGCATAGGGATTTTATGTGACAGCTCATATATACATCTGCCTAGGCCGTGCGGATGTAATTGCCTCAACTCATACTGTTTTGTAGAACAAAGAGAGGAGTGAAATAAAACCTGGTCCATTTTTAGTTCAGGTTCATAGTACTAAAACCATTCCAAATGGCAAAGCTAATAGATTTTGCTGGGCAGCTGACTCAGGAGAGATGAGTGTACTGTAGTTTTTGTAAGTCTAATCAAAGGATAGTGCAGAGAAAGGCTTCCGCCATCCATTGCCAGATGTGTTTAGGAACTCTGCGTGGGTCATTCTTGGCCTACTATGTCAGAATGACATGGTTGTGGCTGCACACATCTGCGATTAAAAGGTCTTGTCAAGAGCATGAGTCACACGATAAACAAAGCTAGAAATATGGAGGCAAATGGGAGCTAGAAGCTATCTGATGGTGTTGAATTGATTCCCTCAGGCTTAAAAGTCCCAAAGATTAAAGATAGAAGCTAAATTAGGAGTGACAACTCCTGATGAAGATAAATATCAAATTTTATGTATATCTCCATTATTCTATATTTACTACATGTATGCTATGTTTCAACCAAATTTGAAACACTTTATAACTATATCTCTATCTGTATATCTACTTATCTGCATCCATTTAGTTCAATTTTATGGATTCAGAAATTAACAAATAAGTGCAGTATGGTGACACATGCCTTTAATTCCGGCACTCAGGAGGCAGAGGTAGGCAGATCTCTGTGTGCTCAAGGCCAGCCTGGTCTACACAGTGAGCTCCAGGCCAGCTGGGGGTACAGAGAGACCCTGTCTCAAAAAACAAATCAAACAAATGAAAACCCCGCATTGGCAAATAGTTTGAAAATTTGGCAGACATTAAGAGTACGACTTAAAAAAGACTATCTTTATTAAGAAACTATCCTTTGAATGCATTATGATTAGATTTCACTAACAACAATGATGTCATTTTTATTAATAAAAATATCAAGTATCAATGGTACCTAAACAATGATGTAGATGGTTGAACTTAATATATTCCAGAATATAATTAGTTATTATAGAGCAGATGGCTCAGATATTAAAATTAATAATAAACTTAGTGGGTGACCTCATTAAATATATTAACTTTGACTAATATCTCTTAGCAAAATGTTATAATCTTAGTAGTTCACAAATTTATTTTCCATACTTCTGAAAGCCAGTAGTCTAACCTCAAGACACCTACAGGTTTGTTGTCTGATGAGGGGTGCTTTCTCCTAGGAACTATCTTCTTGCTCTGTCCTTACATGTCCTTAAAGGGGCCTAATGCCAGTCGTAAGTGACATGCCCTGTGAAACAGCTGTGTAAGTAAATGGCACTAATGTAATTCACTCCCACAGGTCCTGCCTCCTAATACCTTCATCTTTAGACTTAGGTCTCAACATGAATTTTGGAAGGACAAAAGCATTTAGACTGTGACATTACACACCATCAACCCTTAACCCTATCCCTATAACCCTTTGCTATTCTTGGATTCCACCTACTGCATGTATCTGTTGGACATGGGTGCTTGCCAGCTGAAATTAATATGGCCAAAATGTCCCCCACTCTGCTTCTTAAGCTCTCCTCAAGTTTGCTGTCCTTGTAGTATTCGTGTACTTTTGTTTCTTTATAGCTGCCAAAATAATAACCCTTTCATCAGCTTCCACGTTCAGAACTTCTTTATGTTCTAAAAGTTCTGAAAGTAGATTTGGTCCAGAAACTATCACAGGTGTTCCTGTCTCTCCATCCCCTGAACGTGCCTTATTTGAGCAATGCTTTCTGTTTTTTTAAATCTATTATATTGCAACTGCATCTCCTCCCCCCCTGTTTCTACTTGTTACTATGTTAATCTGTGTTTTAAGTTCCTGCAAACATTGTCTTTCCAAATTGCAAGTCTAATCTCACTTCCTTGGTTAAAAATCCCTGGATGGGGAATCTCTTCTACCTGTGATCTGCTTTCTTTCCCTGGGTCCTACCTTCTTCCTTTAAAGCACTGTGTTATCTAGACTCTCAGGACATACACGTGGTGATTTCTCTGTTGACAATATATCTTCCTTTTCTTCTTTCATAGGAGAAGATCTCCTGTATGTGATTAAAATGCTGATACCTACTACAGCCATCCCAGGCTCTTGTACTTAATGGCAATCACTCCCTTTCTTGGGTTCCTAACAGCGCATCCATCATTTTGTACTTTCATTCCCAACTCAATGGTGGATACCTCATAGCAATGAACTTGTGTGTTTTAGGCAAGGAGGATAATACTGATGCTTATTTCAGTGCCTAGCACTCAATAGGTATTTGGTAGATGCTTCCTGAGTGAAGAAATGATCCAACGATATGCTTCCCAAGTGAAGAAATGATCCAATGGGCAATCTTTTAGCTCCTTTTGATGGTAAAGCTAGTAGAGGGAACATGGTATGTAGTAAATAAAATTATTTTTCATGTTCAGAAACGAGCATAGCCAAGTTACTATCCAGATTATGTTTTGTGTCCTCAGAGATATATCAGTTCTTCCAGGATGCCAAGTCACTACTCTGAACTATTAACAAAACATATCATCACCCTGGCCTTGAGCTGAAAGCCCCAGGGCATGATTTTAAATGCATAGTATATAATTTCCAAGAACCAGTCTGAATTTAATGAACAAATTGTACTTAATATACCAAATTTGGAGGTCTGCTGGGATTCCAGAACTTTTTTAATGTCTGTAAAGTTTTAGAGTCTGTTTTATTCTTGAAATACATATTCTTTATTAAAAGTATGTGTGCATTTTATTTATATTTTAAGGCAGTTTAAAAAAATTTAGAAAAATTTACAAAACTGCTTTTTTCACTTCCTCAAATATAGTTATGTTGAAAAAGAAATAATTTCCATTTAAGAGTGCCACAATTTGAAATACAAAAGAAATGATTATTACACTTTTAAAAATATTTTATCTGTTATTATATTATGTGTATGAGTGTGTTACCAGCATGTATGTAAGTGCACCAGTGTCATGCAATGCCTGTGCAGGTCAGAAGAGGGCATCAGATTCCCCTGGAAGTGGAGTTAAGGATGATTGTTAGCCACCATGTGGGTGCTGGAAATAGAATCCGAGTCCTCTGTAAGAGCAGCCAATGCTCTTAGCCACTGAGCCAACTCTCCAGCCCCCAAGGAAATGAATATTTAAAAACCAATGTGATAATAAAATAAAAGGAATTATAAAATGCTCAGCATTTACTATCGGTATATACATAATATATATCACTATAGGGTATATCTGTGACATAAAAGCATGTTTGTGTCATTGTCTCATTCTGCCTATGCTAAGGGACGTACGGCGAGGAGAGTAATATGCAAGGAAATAGCTGTATCTTTGTCAGGAAGGCAGTTAGCATGAGATACAGACAAGCATGCTAATACTTGAAAAGTAGAGCTTTAGGTTTTTGCCATAGATTACTTGTGCTTTGAATACCATTTTCATGCGACTCTTTTTGTACTACAGCCAGACAGAAATATCTCATGACCATCATAACTTCAATTCTATTTATCTGATATTATTATCACCTTAATTTAGAGTACCATGATTAGGTATCCTGGACACTAGAAAGACAGGAGAGCTTTGAGATGAGCAACTCTGCACACTGTCAGAGGAGAAGGATATTTAGACATATTCCAAAAATAATTAAATGAATTCTTTTTTATGGTGCTATTGTCTTAAGTAATTTTACATTTTCATCTTTCCAATCTCTCTCTCTCCCTCTCTCCTCTCTCTCTCTCTCTCTCTCTCTCTCTCTCCATTTTCCAGTGATATTAGTTTTTTTTTTTTTTTTTGTAGTTTTGAGACAGGGTCTCCCTCCATCTCCTAGCCCCAACTGGCCTGGAACTCACTATGTAGACCAGGCTGGCCTTGAACTCACAGAGATTCATCTGCCTCTGCCTCCTGAGTGTTGGGACTAAAGGCGTGTGTAACCACGCCAAACTCTTTTCTTTCTTTAAAAAGAAAGATCTCAGATCTGGGAAAATTATTCAATCAGTGAAGTACTTGATTTGCAAGAATAAGAACCTGAGTTTAATTCAAAGAAACTAGGTAAAAAATGCCCAGTGTGGAGGCATGCATGTGCTATCTCATCCCTGGAGAGGTGGAGACAAGTGGATCCTTGGGAACCACTGATCAGCTAGCTATTCCTGCCAGCTTCGTGCTTTCCAGGCAGGGATCCTGTTTCAAAAAAAATGTAGATGGTACCTGGGACACAGCACAGATGAGTGTTCTCTCCGAACTCCCCACTCCTCAAATCTCTCTCTCTCTCTCTCTCTCTCTCTCTCTCTCTCTCTGAGCCAATTTATTTTTATCAAATGGTGATATTATTTTCTTGATCTTTTGAGACAGGGTCTCCCTGTAGTGGGGCTGGCCTGGAACTCACAGAGATCTGTCTGCCTCTGCCTCCTGAGTGATGTCAAATGGTGATTTAAAAATTTTTTATTATTCATTTTATGTGTATTAGTGTCTTGTCTGCATGAATGTAAGTGTACCTGCATGCAGTGCCCACAGAGGCCAGAAGAGGGTATCAAATATCCTGGAAATGGAGTTACAGATGGTTGTTAGTTGCCATATGGGTGCTAGGAACTAAACCTGGGTCCTCTGCATGAGGATCCAGTGCTCTTAACTGCTGAACCATCTCTCCAGTCCCCCAAACAGTGATTCTTACAACAGAAGCTTCTCTCTACTGTGGCTACTTTTCACATGTATGTTCTTCCTGAGCCTGTTTTAATGTTTCACTGTTTCGAAGTCTTCTCTTCAAACCTTGGTGTGTTTGCCCATCCCAGGGGCTTCCTCGCTAAAGCACCTTCTGGAAGCTCTTCTGTTCCTATTCTGTCTGCCTTTTGATCATAATTCTCTGCTTTTCCACCCTATTCCTTATTAATATTATTTATCAAAATCTTCTTCCTACTTAGGGCTGACACTGTTTCTCCCTCCTCTTCCTTCATCTCTATTGTCTTTCACACCGTGAAATAGTACTGACTCTTCTGTCCTATTTGACCAGGCGATTCCAATGAAATCCTTGCCTTTTAATCCCAATGAACTTTACCAGATCCTACATCTACCAATTCTCATTTCTCATAGTTTACCACATGTACTGTCTAGGTGAATTATGTCTCTCTCAATTGAAAAAGTTCAGGCCAATTGTCCTTTGGACAATATTAGTTGATTAATTTGATGAATTACTTCACATTGTGGTTTAAACATGTGAGGGTTTCATGTTTGCTTTTTATGAAGATGTTTGCAATCAAGTTTTGCTTCACTGTGGTGGCTTAAACAACAGATGTTTATCCTCATAGCTCTGAAGGCTTTCTAGTATGGGTCAAGACATTGGTGGATCTGATGTCTGGAAAGAGCCCCTTTTCAAAAGTGAACAGAAGTTTGATTGCTGCTGTGTTCTCACATGGTGAAGGGAGAAAGACAGAGAGGCAGATAACTCTCTGTGTATCTGTTTGTAAGGACTGCAACCCATCATGAGGGCTCCACCCTAATGACTTAATCACTTCCTAATGTCCTCATATCCACACATGGTCACATTGCAGAGTACATTTCAACAATGTAGATTTTAGGTTGACATAAGTATTCAGGCCACAACAAGTTATCATTTTTTTTCCATTAGTTTATATACCAAGTCTGACTTAAAAACATGTATTTTCAACCACTTTGATCAGCAACATCTCTCTGGTTGGGAGACAGTTCCCAGTGTTCTTCAGATGATGGTACTACACCAGTCTGTGGGTTAGTGGAAGTGGCCAGACATAAATTTATTCTAAATTCTCAACATAAACTTAAAAATTCCTTTTCATGTGGATATCTAGTTCTAGTGATATTTATTGAGGTCTGTTCTTTTTATATTGTATGTTCTAGGCATCTTAACAAAAACCAGTGTGCTGCACACTCATGAGTTTGTGTCTAGGTTTCCTGTTCTGCTCCATTGTTCTCTATGTTGACTTTTGGGTCCATTCCACGCTGTCTGGGCTAGGATAGCCCTGTAGCATACAGGGGTTGAGACCAGGTACTGTGATGGCTCCTGATTTGTTCTTTGGCTAAAGATTGTTTTATGCTATCTGGAATCTTCTATGATTCCACATGAATTTAAGTATCATTCTTACTATGACTGTAGAGAATTGAATTTTTGATGTGGATTGTATTGAATTTGTAAGATGCTTTGGGAAGTAGGAAAACTGTGACAGTATTGTTCCTTCTGACGAATGAACATGGAGGTCTTTCCATTACTGTGCATGTATGTCTTCAGTTTCCATCGTCCCTGTTTTATAATTTCAGGGTAAATTCATTCCTATATATCATATTGGTTCTGTAGCTCATGTGAGTGGGTGGTCCCTTGGTCTCACTATTAGCCTGTTATTGATGTATAAATGTTACTGGCGTGGTACACCATTGTTGTGCTTTCAAATTCACTGATTTTGTTTAATTTACAGCAGTCTATAGCTTTTCTGTATCTAGAATCATGTTTTCTACAAATAGATATTTTAACTTTCTCCTTTCCTGCTTGGATGACTTTTTTTTCATTTTCTAGCTTAATTGCTCTGGCTAAGACTTCCAGCATAATATTGAAAAAAAAGTGGTAGGTAAAAGTGGCTACATAAGAATAGTCTTACCATAAATCCTAGAGGAAATGCATTTTGCCTGTCTGCATTTAGTCTGATTTTGATTATCAGTTTGTTGTAAGTAGTATTTGTGGATAGGAACGGAAGTAGGCTTTTAACCGACTTCCTAAAAACTTAAGTATCAAAAGTATAATTAGAGGCCTGAGAATGTTTGTCAAGCACCAACTCCTGGGTTTGACCCTAAACAGTGTAATTCAGTGCAATCAATGAACCTAATCAGTCAATAAAGTTTAACTGAAAAATTATAAAGCAAAAATAGGCAACAAATTACATTAAGACATTTCTGCACAACAAAAGAAACAATCTATAGATTAAGAAACAACCTACAGAATCAGAAATATTGGCTATTTGTCTGAATTCACAAGGAAATGAAAAAGCCCTCAACGATAAAGTAAAAAAATAATGTAATCAAAAAGTGGATTAATGATACAAATATATATTTCTCAGAAGATAAGCATGGGGCTGGGGAAATTCTCAGTTCATAATATACTTGCCTTGCAAACACAGAGGCCTGTGTTCTATGCTCAAAACCCATGGAAAAAAGGTCAGGTGTGGTAGCATATGTTCTAATCCTAGTATCAACAGCTCCCTGGTTTAGGCCAAGGATTAGCCCAGCCTAATTGGAGAATTCAAGGCCAATTACAGCCTCAGTGTCAAAAACAAAAAATGTGGACAGCATCTGAAGACTGACACTCAATGTTGTCCTCTAGCCTCAACACATATCAACACATGTACATTCACATGTCCATGTATACTTGTACATGCACACATACACACACATACACACATACATATATCTTCACACACACACACACACACACACACACACACACACACACAAGAAGATAAACAAATGCTTAAAATGAGCTAGCGCCTCATACAAGACAGGTGGTGATATTTTACCTTTAATTGGAGTTACCTTACGTAGGAGATAATACCCCTGCTAGAAGCCATAGGTTGCCAAATAAAAAGTCCAGTGCCAAGTATGTGACGCCTCCCCCTGAGCTGCTATTCAGGCTTGTCTTAGAGACTACCCAAACAATGTAGGTGTGGAAGTATCCATCACAGGCTCCAAGTACTTGAACACTTGGTCACCAGTTTGTGGCTCTGTTTGGGGAGGGTCACGAAACCTTTAGGAGGCCTGGCCATGCTGCAGGACTCATGACACTAGGCTTTGAGGGTTCATAAGCATCGCCTCCACTGCCAATTTTGCTCTCTCTGCTTCCTGTGCTTGCTTGAAGATGTGAGCACTCAGATTTCTGCTCTGGCCACCTCTGTCTCCATGTTTCCTGCCAGGATGAACGCTTATCCCTCTGGAACGATAAGTCCTTTTATATGTTGCCTTGGACATGGTGTTTATCTCAGCAACAGAAAAGTAGCCTAATAGGCTATTCCCATTGCTCCTGATCACCTAGGAGGACTTGAAGATAAGACCCTGCTGATGACACCACAAACGAGGGTCGCAGGGCATGGAGAAATCAAGATGGGCTTCCTTTTTCACTTTTATTCATCTACTTGCAGAACTGAAAGCCTAGGAAAATGTGTCTGACGCCTTTCAAAATAAGGTAATAGGGAGCAGGGGGGAAGAACACAGTAGTGATTTTCTACTCTTGGTTCTATAACTAACCAGTGTCTGGGAACTTGCCTGGTATTTATGACACTCTTTAATATGAGCATATTTCTAAGTTTCATATGATCAAGGAAGGCCCTAGAAAGGAGAAGGTACTCTCAATGGACCTGGGTGAGAATTTTTCTTTCTGATTCACATTCTCTGCTATTATTAGCCCAGCTGTAACCCATTTGCATGAGTTCACTCATGAGAAGGAATGAACATAGTAATGGAAATGGATTTGCTTTCTACAACTTCCTTCAAATCCATCTTGATGCCCATTCTAAGACAATTTGGCAGCATTGTAAGAAGATACTGCCACTTTTGGCTTTTGTAAAGTCTGTGTTAAGCCAGTTTTGTCATATTTTAATATTAAATTTGTATTCAAATTTAAAACATCATCCCTCTCTATTAAGTCTGACTTGAGAGTCTCTTTACCAGCGGTAAAAAGAAGAGACACAGTCTGCCCTTTTGAATTCCTCAGTTCACTCATGTCCTACCACCTCATCCTGGCCCTTCTGAGGCAGATGAAGATGAGCAGTTACAGCAATGGAACAAAGAACTGGACTCTCACTGTGCCCTGGCTGAGTTACCCCTTAGGCTTCTGATATTCACTGTCTTAGAGGCATGAGTTGACCTTTCTCCTGCCCGACACATGCACAATTTCCTGTGACTTCTGAAATTACACTATTTTCCGTTTTTATGCCCCTTGGTGCAGCAGAGTCTTCTCTTGAACATTTTTGAAGATGAGTTGAACCACACCTGCTATATCTGGGGAAGTCTCAGGTGTCCTTACCCCCCAACACTCTGAAATACAGGCAGGCTCTACTGCTCCCCACTGCTCCTGTGATTTTCTCAGCCTATCTCTGACTCTGGCACATCTGTAGATAAGGAGAGTCCAGTCTGCACACAGGCTCCAGTCCCTGGAGTATGAGTCGTCCTTTACTCTGCTCCAGCTGGGGACCTGTCCAGCTGGCAAGAGATACAAGTCCTCTTGCCTCTCAAAGACCGCCTCAATGTCTGAGTTTGTACCTCCAGTAACTTACTGCTTGGAATACAACATGGGGGGAGTCAAGGGGACAAGAAAATGCCTGCCATGGTGCTCTGCACTCTCCTGGACTCACTTCAAAGAAATGACTTCTTTTCCTCTCCTCTGAAATCTTACTGGTCTCTTTTTATATATTCCATGGGCTGATTTGCGATGGCTAGATACTGCTTAGCCAGTCCTGTGGTGAGTATCTAGTCTAGTGCCTCCCTTTGGAGTATATTGGTACTTAAAATGTCATTAGAGTAAGCTTGAGGCTTTAGCTAAAAATTTTAGACAAGAGGAAGCATTCTGTTCTGCAACATGTTGTGTTGGTCAAGAACAAGTCACCCTTATGCATGAGCCACTGGTCTTGCTAGTTATTGAAATAAGACCAAGCAACATCTGAGGAGTTAGTGGTCTCTCCTCCAGAAACTATTCTTTGCCCACCCCACCCTCCCTTCAAATAGCTGAGCACAGCACTGGAAAAGGATGGCTTGTGGTTTCAGGGAGGGAAGAGGCAAATCTGAGCCAGCAAAGTAAAAAGGCACTGGCAGCCATTCTACAGCTGATGGTCAGCTAAAGAATCTCCTTTATGTTTTCTGAGGCAGTGAGTATCCATCCTTGCCAGGAAATTATCAGTGCTCTGTGGGTTTCAGGAAAATCTAGATGGTGTTAATGTTATATTAGGAACATCAATAATAATTGTAATTGGATTGTCATAGGATGGGAGAAACACTGATAAAGGATTTTTTTTTTTATCTTAAGAATTCCAAATACTGTAGTTTCCCAGGAAAAATGGAGCCAATGCTATCATCCTTTGGGTCAAGGTCACCCCTGCCTTCACAGGTACTGTATTAATGAGATGTGGCATTGGATTGGGAACTGTGCTAGTTAACTTGTCATTGTGAAGAAAGGCCTGAGAAAAACAGCGTAAAGAGGCTGGATTTATTTTCACTCATTACTTCAGATGTTTTAACCCATGATCATTTAACTCCATTGCTTAAAGCCAGAGGTGAGGCTGAACACACGGAAGGAAGGAACAAAGTGAACTGCTCACCACAAGGCAGCCAGGTTGCAGAGAGCACACTTTGTGAAGGAACAGGGCAGGAGGGAGCCTCAACGACATGTTCCAGTGACCTGCTTCATCCAACGAGGCCTGCCTCTTGAGGTTTCCAGAACCTCCCAAAACAGTGTGTCCTAAGGGCTTCCACACATAAGCATGTGGGGGCATTTCCTACTTAAACCATAACAGACACAGAGGAGGTACTCAAAACATATTATTCAGTGGGCCAGTGATCAGTTTCTTGCTATAGTTAAGGAGGAGATTTATTAAAAAATATCGGTGCTTGCATCCAAGAGCTTTGGTGAAGAAGAGAATTAGCTGTGTAAGATATAAATCTTCAGTTTGCTTTTTATTTACTACTATATTTGAAAGATTGTACATATGTTTATGAAAAATATTGCAAAGCCTTCAGAAAAAAAGTATTAAAATCAAAGCTGATTAGAAAACATCACTACTATAAAGGGAAATATTGAGGAGAGTCGAAAGGAAGAGGGCTCTGCATCTATCTGGGCAGCAGGATCACCTGAACTGAGCTGGACAGTAGTGCAAAATTCGAGGGCTACCGACACAGGGGGAAGTAGCAAAACTGGTGTGCTTGGGTGGACCTACAGTTTTCACTGATGGCTGAGCCCGATTTTGGGGAAAGACAACAAAGAGGGCTCCTAGACTGATGTTAGTGGAAGTCTCAATCACTTCTTTGAGGAAAGTGGTTAGGCATTTAAAAAACTATTTATTTAATAACCACATGATTAGAAGAAGTGTTTCATTACAACAGCGTTGAAATATTCAATGACAATTTCCAGAGCAAAGATGCATCGATTTCAAAATTGGCTGGAAATTTTTAGGTACACAGTTGAATTAATACAGTTATACAATATTGTACTCAGTATAAACCCTGTGAGACATACAATTGAATGAGATTTTAAAATTTTTTTAAAATTTAATAACCACATGATTTACAAGAAGCATTTCATTACAGCTTTAACATATTCAGAAACACATTCCAGAGCAAGGATACATCTCTTTCAAAGGTGGCTATAATTTTTAGGTTCACAGTTGAATTAATAGAGTCATACAATATTTCACTCAGTATAAACCCTATAGGACATAAAATTGAGTGAATTTTTACCCTTTGAAGAAGATCTCCATTTCAAGATATGCTGGTTCCTACATTTTTAATGCTACTAACACATGTTTGTACATGTGTCTTTAATCTCTATGTAACTGATTATTACTAGTTACAGTGAGTTACACTCGGATCCTCAGTACCTGAATATGGATATAAAGTCATCAGGTAGATTTCACTGATAATGTTGATCACCTCTATTATTTAACGTGAAGTAAATTAAAAAATTTTAATAACTACACGATTAGAAGAAGCATTTCACTACAGCTTTAACATATTCAGTAGCACACTCCAGAGCAAGAGTACATCTCTTTCACAAGTGGGTGCAAGTTTCTAGGTTCACAGTTGAATTAATACAGTTATGCAATATTGAACTCAGTATAAGCCTTGTAGGACATAATATTGAATGAGTTTTTAACCTTTAAAAAAGATCTCCATTTCATTT
>NW_008341028.1:1980355-2037776 GCF_000622305.1 Nannospalax galili | reverse complement strand
ACTTCTCAGATGGCACCCTCCCATAGCCTCCCTCCACCCACTAGAGCCCTTATACTCTGATATCCCTGCTACTGTCTGCTGTGCTGTCAGCACCCCAGCCATTCCCCACTACTTGTCCATCTGGTGAATCTAGACAGCTTATCTAGAGGTTTTTGTTTTAGGAAGGTCCGCTGTTCCTCATCTAGCAGCAATCAGTTGTCAATATTCCTTTAGATAAGTTTGGAGTCTGCTGTTCATTTTCCCAGTTCTATGCTGGGTTACTTTCTGGGAGTTCCTTTGGCCACCCTGGACAACAACTCAAAATAAGGTATGTCTTATCAGGCATTGTTGCTTGTTATGCTGTTATGTAGACTTTAGCTAAACATATGGACTCTTAAACAATTATACCTTTTGTGTGTTTAAGGCCATACAGTTGGCCCAGGTAAACAAATTTATTTTTACTTTTAAGGCCGTTTGATGATCTGTTCCTCAGGGTTCACATGGGCTTGGGAGGAGCCCCTGGCTCCTTTCTTTTAGCAGTTCCACCTATGTGAAGATAAGTCAAAGGTCCTGCTCGATCATGGCTGACTTCACTTGAAAGCGTGGATGAAGTGATTCCTCTGTGTTGACCCTCCTCTTTGTAGACTGGACACTGGTTCAAATCCATCTCATGGGGTCTCCTCAGCCTCCTTGATCAAGCGGACAGGTGACGCACCACAATTACAGGGCATTTTGGGAGATGCTCATAGTCCCCTGGAACTAGTCGTCCTAGGAGGGCAAGGAGCAAAAACTGTCCTTTGTGTCCCTGTGACCAAATTATTATTGGCCTCAAAGTATGTCTGTTAAACATCCAAGAAGGTTAGTTCCACCAGTCTGGTACTTTTATTTACTGTGTGTCATGTAGATAAGTCTTGGGCAAAGACCAATTGTTCTCAGGTAAACCTTACCTCAACAAATATTTCTTGATCTGGTATGTAAAATTTGTCAGTAGGTTGTTGGAGTAATATGGTTCCCTCTGGTTAAAACTAGCTAGGTCTTATTTATCTCTTGCATTGTCTTACCCCTCCATCATGGTTTCCCTAATTAAGGTGCCCCCATTTTCTGCCTTTCTCCCTTAATAATACCCTTCTCCTACAGTTCCACCTCTCTTGAGCTCCTTCTTTCCCTTTATCCCCTAGGTTCCTTGTATACCCTTCCCTCCCCCCTCCCTTAAACTAACCCAAGTTTTATCCATATCTTCCTTATTAATGTCTGTTCCCTACTGTTCTTCTCTTGCAGGTTCTTTCTTTTCCTTTAGCTCCCTGGTTCCTTTCCATCCTCCTGGTTATAGTCATGTCTGGGTACATACTCATTTATTAGGATTTGGTTCTAGGATCCACATATGAGGGAGAACATATGTTGATTTTCTTTTTCTGAGTCTGTGTTACTTCACTTAGTATAACAGTTCTAGTTCCATCAGTTTGCCTGCAAATTTCATGATTTCATCTTTCTTTACTGCTGAATAAAACTCCATCACATAAATGAACCACATTTTCATTATCCACTCATCATTTGAGGGACATTTAGGTTGCTTCCATCTCTTAGCTATTGTGAAAAGAGCAGCAACAAACATGGATGTACAAGTGTCTCTGCAATAGGATGAGTTCTTTGGGTATATGCCAAGGAGTGGTATAACTGGGTCAAATGGTAGGTTCATTTTAGTTTTTTAAGAATTCTCCATACTGCTTTCCATAGGGGTTGAACAAGTTTGTAGTCCCAGCAGCAATGGATGAGCATTCCCCTTTCCCCACATCCTCTCCAACATTTGGCATCATTTGTTCTCTTGATCTTAGCCAGTCTGACTGGGGTAAGATGAAATCTTAAAGTGGTTTTAATTTGCATGTTCCTAATTACTAATGATGTTGAACACCTTTTAAGATACTGCTTAGCCATCTTTATTTCTTGTTTTGAGAGCTCTCTATTAAGGCTTTAGCCCATCTTTAATTGAGTTACTTCCTTTCCTGTTTCTTTGTTTTTTGAATTCATTATATATTCTGGATGTTAAACCTCTGTCAGATGCGTAGCTGTTAAAGATTTTCTCCCATTCTGTGGGTTTTCTCTTCACTTCCTTGGTTGCTTCTTTTGATGCACAGAAGCTTTTTAGTTTAATGGGGTCCCATTTGTTGATTCTTTGGCCACCCTGATTCTTGACCTTGTTTCCTGAGTAATTGATGTCCAGTTTAGAAATCCTTTCCTACACCTATATCTTGCAGGTTTTTGCCAATGTTTTCTTCTTACAGTTTCAGAGTTTCAGGCTTTACATTCAGGTCTTTGATCCATTTGGAATTGACTTTTGTGCAGGGTGAAAGATAGGGGTTTAGTTTCATTCTTCTACAGGTGGAGATCCAATTTTGCCAGCACCATTTGCTGAACATGCTGTCTTTCCTCCAGTGAATGTTCTTGCCCCTTTGTCAAATATCAGGTGGGTGAAATTGCATGTACTCATATTTGGCTCTTCAATTTTGTTCCATTTATCTTTGGGTCCATTTTTGTGCCAGTACCATGTTGTTTTTATGACTATAGCTCTATAATACAGTTTAAAATTTGTATAGTAATCCCCCCAGCATTTCCCTTAATGCTCAGGGTTGTTTTGGCTATCCGAGGTCTTTTGTGCTTACGTATGAATCTTAGGATGTTTTTTTCCAACTCTGTGAAGAATGTCATGGGGATTTTGATTGGCATTGCATTGAATCTATAAATGGCTTTTGGTAGGATGGTCATTTTCACAGTATTAATTCTTCCAATCCATGAGCATGGGAGGTTCTTCCATCTTCTGATGTCTTCCTCAATCTCTTTCTTTAAAGATTTAAAATTTTCATTGGAGAGGGCTTTATTGTCTTTGGTCAGGTTTACTCCAAGGGTTTTTTTTTTATTCATTTATTTATTTATTTTTTATTTTTTTGCAGCTATTCTGAAAGGGAGTGTTTCCATGTATTCTTTCACCAATTGCTTGTTATTGGTATATAGAAAGGCCACAGACTTTTGTAGA
Organism: Nannospalax galili; assembly: GCF_000622305.1. Lineage (NCBI taxonomy): Eukaryota > Metazoa > Chordata > Mammalia > Rodentia > Spalacidae > Nannospalax > Nannospalax galili. Next base: position 2,034,769 of record NW_008341028.1, on the reverse strand, counting down.
TTAATTTTGAAACCTGCCACTTTACTAAACATGTTAATTTCTAGGAGTTTCCTGGTGGGATTTTTGGAATTTCTTAAATATAATATCATGTCATTTATAAAAAGGGATAATTTAATCTCTTTCAATTATTACCCCTTTAATTTCCTTCTCTTGTCTTATTGCTCTTACAAGAGTTTCAAGCACTATGTCTAAAAGGAGTGGAGATAGTGGATAGCCTTGTCTGCTTCCTGATTTCAATGGGAATGCTTCCAGTTTTTCTCCATTTAGGATGATGTTGGCTTTGGGTTTGTTATATATGGCTTTAATTATGTCGAGGTATGTTTCCTCCAGTCCAATTCCCTTTAGGACTTTGAATGTAAATACATGTTGAATTTTTTCAAAGGCCTTCTCTACAGCTATTGAGATAATCACGTGGTTCTTGTCTTTGAGCCCATTTATATGATTTATGACATTTATTGATTACGTACATTGAACCATCTCTGACTTGATCATGGTGGATGATCTTTTTGATGTGTGTCTGTATGCAGTTTGCAAGTATTTTGTTGATAATTTTTGCATCTATATTCATTAAGGATATGGGTCTATAGTTTTCTTTTTTCATTGTATCTTTACCTGGATTTGGTATTAGAGTGATGCTGGCTTCATAAAAGGAATTTGGAAGTTCTCCCTCCATTTCTATCTTTTTGACTAAATTGAGTAATATTGGATATACATCTTCTATAAATGTCTGGTAGAATTTTGCTGTAAATCCATTTGGTCCTAGGCTTTTTTTTTTGTCAGGAGGTTTTGTATTACTGTTTCAGTTTCCTTACGTGATCTGGGTCTGTTTAAGCTGTTTATCTATTCTTGGTGTAGTTTTGGTGGTTCCCATCCTTTTAGATACCTGTCCATTTCTTTTAGGTTGTCAAATTTAGTAGCATATAGATTTTGAAAGTATTCCCTTATAATGTTCTGTATCTTTCTGGTGTCTGTTGTGATGTTTTCCCCTTCATCTCTGATTTTGTTGACTTGGAGGTGCCCTTTCTATCTTTTGATTAACTGGGTTAGGGGTCTCTCAATCTTGTTCCTCTTTTCAGAGAACCAGCTCTTGGATTCATTGATTCTGTGTATTGTTTTCTTTGTTTCTATTTCATTGATTTCTGCTCTGATTTTTATTATTTCTTCTTGTCTGATGGATTTGGGTTTCATTTGTTGTTGCTTTTCAAGTGTCTTGAGTTGCAGTGTTAAGTCACTTATTTATGTTCTTTCCGATTTTTTGAATGTAGGCACTTAGAGCTATACACTTCCCTTTAAGGACAGCTTTCAATGTGTCTCAGAGGTTTTGTTGTGTTGTATTGCCCTTTTCATTTAGTTCCAGGAATACTTTTGTTTCTCTGTCACTTTTTCCTTTGACCCATTCATCATTCAGGAGTGTGTTGTTTAATCTCCATGTGTTCATGTAGTTACTACGGTGTCTTCTGGTGTTGATTTTAAACTTTATTGCATTGTAGTCTGATAGAATGCAAGGAATTTTTTCAGTATTTTTGTATCTGTTGAGGCTTGTTTTGTGCCCCGGTATATGGTCTATTTTGGACAAAGTTCCATGGGGCACTGAATAGAAAATATATTCTTTGGTGCTTGGGTAGAATATTCAGTAGATGTTTGTTAGGCCCATTTGATGTATGGTATTCTTTAATTCAGATGTCTATTTATTAATTCTATGTCCTGTTGAGCTATCCAATGGACATAATGGGGTATTGAAGTCCCACGCTATTAGTGAGTTTGGATTAATCTGTGTCTTAAAGTCCCGTAGTACTGTTTTTATGAAGTTGGGTGCACCAGAGTTTGGTGAATATATGTTCATGATTATAATATCTTCTTGGTCAGTTATTCCTTTGATCAGAATGAAGTGGCCCTCTTTATGTCTTCTGATTAGTTTTAGTTTGAAGTCTATTTTGTCAAATATTAGAATTGAAATGTCTGTTTTTTTCTTAGGACCATTCGCTTGGTGTATTTTTTTCCATCCTTTCACCTTAAGGTAGTGCCTGTCTTGAAAGTGAGATGAGTTTCTTGCAGACAACAAAAAGATGGGCTTTGTTTCTTAATCCATTCAACTAGTCTGTGTCTTTTGACCTGGGAGTTCATTCCATTGATATTTAAAGTTATTAATGAAAGATATGTATTGATTACTGTCATTTTTATTTTTGTTCACATCCTTGATGTAGCTGTGCATTTCCATAGCTATACCTTCATTGAATTTCTTTCCATAACCTTTTGGTATAGTCGTTCCTTTCTTCAGTGTTTGTATTGCTTCAAGAACTCTCTGAAGGGCTGGTTTTGTGGACATGAATTCTTTCAGCCTATTTATGTCATGGAAGATTTTTCTTTCCCTTTGACTATAATAGACATTTTGGCTGGGTAAAGTAATCTGGGTTGGCGTCTGTGGCCATTTAGAGCTAGGAATACTTTGGTCCAGGCTCTTTCATAGTTTGCACTGAACAGTCAGCTGTAATCCTGAAGGATTTTCCTTTATATGTGCTTCTTGTATTCTTGTTGTTTCTCTTTTGCAGCTTTCAGTATTGTCTCTTTGTTTTGTACGTTTGGTGTTTTTACTATGATGTCCTGTGGAGAGTTTCTTTTATGGCCCTGTCTGTTTGGTGTTCTATATGCTTCTTGTATATGTATGGGCATGCCTTTCTTTAATTTTGAGAAATTTTCTTCCATGATTCTGTTGAAGATCTGGTCCATGCCATTATCTTGGGATTCTTCTCCTTCCTGTATGCCTATGATTTGTAAGTTTTATCTTTTTATGGTGTCACATATTTCCTAAATATTCTATTCTTTTGTTTTCTTAAATTTTTCATAATCTTTGCTTGATTGGTGTAATTCATCCACTTTATCTTCCAGTCTTGATATTCTGTTTTCTATTTCATTCATCCTATTGGTGAGGCTTTCTCCTGTAATTTCTAATTGATTTACTGATCTTTCTTTCTTTCTTTCTTTCTTTCTTTCTTTCTTTCTTTCTTTCTTTCTTTCTTTCTTTCTTTCTTTCTTTCTTTCTTTCTTTCTTTCTTTCTTTCTTTCTTTCTTTCTTTCTTTCTTTCTTTCTTTCTTTCTTTCTTTCTTTCTTTCTTTCTTTCTTTCTTTCTTTCTTTCTTTCTTTCTTTCTTTCTTTCTTTCTTTCTTTTTATGGGGCTTTTGTCTGCTCTAACATTCCCCCCTCTGAAGAGGTAACCCTAAAATCTTTCAAGGGTTACCAAATCTTTTAAGCTCCCAAATACTTTCCACATTTTTGGCCTTTGGAACAGAGTGTGTTGCTAAGAGGCCCAAGGACATTTTGATTTTGCCAAAAAACTGGCTGCTTTTCTTTGAGGTCTTTTTACCATAACTGCCTATCAATTCCTTCCTCCTATTCCTATGACACCATCCTCTGAAGAGGTTATCCAAATTGCCAGTAGGGAATAGGGACCCAGACTGCTCTGGCTTCTTCCATGCTGAACAGGGATGCAGCATGAGGCAATTCACTGAATCTTATTATCATATTTATAATTGTTCTTTTGAATTTCATGTCATGTGTTATCTCTAGGGGGTTCTCATTGTATTCCTCTATGGGATTCTTGGTACTTGGTGGAGATATATTATTTGTCTTTTTCATGTTACTACTTTTTCACTGGCTTTGAGACGTTGATTTCTTTTGTAGTTTCTGATTCTTGTCTGAGACTTCAAGCTTTCCGTTGTTGAGTTTAGGTCTGCTTTTTCTTCTAAAGTGTCATGTGTTATCTCTAGGGGGTTCTCATTGTATTCCTCTATGGGATTCTTGGTACTTGGTGGAGATATATTATTTGTCTTTTTCATGTTACTACTTTTTCACTGGCTTTGAGACGTTGATTTCTTTTGTAGTTTCTGATTCTTGTCTGAGACTTCAAGCTTTCCGTTGTTGAGTTTAGGTCTGCTTTTTCTTCTAAAGGCTGTAAACTTTATGTGCCTTTGTTGTTCGCTTGTTGGGCATGAAAAGCTGGTTGGTCTAGGCTTCAGGTTCTCTTGATTTTATATTGGAGGGGCCAAATTGCTTTTGTCTTTAGGAATTCCCACAGAAGCCCAAGTCGGATGAGGATCAGATGCTCTCAGGCTTTCTCCTAAGGTCTGGATCCCTCCAGGAAAGATGCTGGCCCCAGGAAGTTGTGGAGCTGGGCTGCCCTGGGATGCAAAGGGAGGTGGGAGAGAGATCAGGCCCAAAGGCTCCTGGGGACTAGAGGGAGGAATTGTGTTGGTCTGGGTGCAAAGGATCATGAAGTAGTGGGGAGTCTGAGTCAAGAGGTCAGTCCAGAGGTCTGAGGTGTCAAGAGAAGAATGGACCAGTGCCCAGGCTAGGAGAAGAGATGCAGTGGGGGAGCTTGGAGGGTGAATGAGGGTCGGGGAGTCAAGGCGCAGTGGGCACTGCTGAACTTACCTAGGAAACGATTATGCATTTTTAAAATTGAAAGTCAGCCACTGTAATTGATTTGCCAGATGTGAAGCAGAAATACTTTCTATCCGTGTTCAGGGAAAGATGCAATTGTCCCAATCCTGGACCTCTCAATCATGACCTCGGGCTTAGTTTTTGGCTCTGACACCACACTATAAGTGCAGTTCAGTGGAGAAGTTTCAGTCTAGCTTCCTGTCCTACCACAAGAGCTGATGAAAAGTTCCCAGGCCACCAAACTGCCCAAGATCTAATGTTATAATACAATCTAGGAAGCACATGACAATTCAAGTGAGAGAGACCTGCTTCTGTATCTTGGAGATAGCACTTTTCTGATCCTTTGAAGTTAGAGTTATGTTTAGCCTTTTAGCTATAGCTAGTGTTTTGATCCAACAACAAAAATAATCATTATAATAATAATGAAATAAAAAATCTAATTTAAAACGTTTAACAGACAAAAAAAAAAAAACCAAAGAATCTTCTTAGAGCCAAATTCTGTCTTGCAAAATATAATTTGGACAATTATTTATAAATTAATTTAAAAAATATAGAGTATAATTAGCTCATTTCAACCACTTATATATCAAAAATCAAAGAAAAAATTGTTGTCTGAATTTGTCACTCCTCAACACTCCTATTTCCATATGATGGCAAGATTCAGATGCCTTCTTGCTGGGAAAATCCTCTTGTGTGCAGTGAAATTAAAATACAAAATGGTTTAGTTGAATCAAGTCCAAACCCTCAAAAAGTAAAAGCATTTTTTTATTACTGTGGGTAGTAGTTAATGCTGTTCAAAGTTCAAAGAATAAGCAATTGTGAGTGTTTATCTGTAGATGGGTCATGCATATCAGTCTGCTTCCTACCCCTTAAAGATCAGGGAATATTGTGGTAGAGGATGTAGGGGCTGGAAGATGGGGAAGACTTGTGAAATGTCATCTTCTGGGTGTGATGCAGTTGCTGCACACATGAATTCATAGGAGCTGTGTTCTCACAAGACTTGCATAAGATCAAGCCAATTGAAAACTCCAGCACGGATGAGGGAAAGGCCACCAAGGTTTCACCCTTAGCTGGAGAGCTGTTGATGACTGATGGCTGCTGGGAGTGAGAGAGTGACTTTTCTTTGGGGGAGGTGTATGGCAACTAGAAGGTTGCATATGCCCCAGTGAATAACCCCACAACCATGCGCATATGAGTAGCACTCAGTAGACTCAGTGGTTTATATAAAACAGCCTGCAGTGATGATTTTTTTTTTAAACATGGAACTGATAGTTTTGTTTATTTTTAAAGCCAATTTAATGTATTCATTCACACATGAAAATAGAAGTGTGATATTACTCCATAGTCACTGATCCTGCTTTCTTTAACTGAGATGATCACTCAGCTCTCCTGACCTTGGTCATCCCACTTTCAGACAATTTCCTTACATATGTCAGGGAGCTATGCCATTCTGCATCATTCTAAACATGGTGCCTTAATTATCAATAGGCAATACAACAATGTTTGGGCTAAGATGAAGGAAGCAAAGATCTATGAAGAAATGACCGTGTATCATGGCTTGTCTTTAGAATTTTTATTTTCTCACTTTTGTTTTAGCTGTAACTATAATGGGAGAATAAAAATATGAATAATCTCAAAGTCTTTCAGATTTGTAATATTGGTTATCAGTCTACAAAGAACTGGTGAAGAATATAGCAAAATAAGCAAAGCTGCAGAATTAAGGAGGAATAGATTGGAGTACAGGCTCCTAGTGGTTGTTCCCTTTGGATAGGCTACTGAGCTCCCTCAAAACCTGTTTTCTCATCTACAGTTTGGGTAGGGATAAAAGAGGACCTGCAGGAAAGGGCAGTACCTGGGAGCTGTCTTCCTAGGCCTGAAGAGAAATCAGAGGTCCTCTTGAGAATTCATGCATACCCAAAACTTTGGAGAGGAAAAAGGAAGAAATGTGCCTGCTCTTCCTGTTTCACATGAGCCTCCTGCTCATGTTTCCCAGGCATCGACTAACCAGCAAAGCCAGATAGCTTTATGGTAGTTTGAATGAACTGTCCAACATAGGCTCCCATATCTAAACACTTGGCCCCATGCTGGTGGTGCTCTCTGGGGGAAGTTATGGAACCCTTAGGAGGTAGAGCCTTAAGTGGAAGAAGCACATCACTGGTGATGGGATTTGAGAGTCTATGGCCTTGCCCCACTTCTGTTTTGTGCTGAAGATGTGACCAACAGATTCTTGCTGCACCACCACTCCTGCTGCTCTGTGCTCTGCCTCCCTGTCATTATGAACTCCTCCTCTGGAAGCATAAGCTAAATTGAATTCTTCCTTCCATTAGCTGCTTTTGGTTATGATGTTTTATCACAGCTACAAAAAGCAACTAACACAATAAGGCAAGAGATTCACATGGTATTCTCTACAGAGGCTAGTGTCCTCCTGCCTACCCCAGAGCTCAGGGCATGTAGAGAATGAATGGGTGAAAGACGAACTCAGGAAAACTGGGCATGTAGAGGTAAAATCAGAGCTCAGTGTAATCAGGGGAGCTGGGAATAGAACTCAAGCTTTATCCAAACTCCTTGCTTAATTAAACCTTAATATCATGTAAAATTCTTTTATTTTTCTTTCAAATCTTATTGTCCTACCTTACATAAAAGATGGAAAACCTTTGAATGAATTTAATATAACTTGTCTCATAGCAGAGTTATTGCCTGGCTTTTATTAGTGGTGGCAGGAGGGACAAACTTTGCTCAGAGTATAATTTTGCATCATCAGTGGATACTGGTGGACTATAACCAATCAAAACCTATCTTATCAGAGGAGAGAAAGGCACATGTTAAATCAGCCCATTGCCACTCACTCTCAGGCCTTCTGGACCTTCCATCACCAAGCTGATGAGCAATGCCATTTCCGGGATTACCTGCTATCCCTGATATAGGCTCTCCAGTCTGCTACATGGATGTATTGTCTCCTCCAACCTGTAATCTGCTGCTTTGACTAATGTAAACTTAGATTCCCTACTAAGTCTTAACATAAGTCAAATTTGAGTGATGTTAGTTTTCTGACTTTATCCTTCTGATTCAGTGTTCTGTTGGCTATTGGTGGTTCTTTGGCTCCTGCACTTAAACTTCAGAATCAGGTTGTCCACATCCACTAAATGACTTGTTAAAGCTTTGATTAGGATTGCATTGAGTCCAATAACCAAGTTTGGAAGATTTACATCCTAAGAATATTGAATCTTCTTATGTACTAACATTGAACATCATTCTATCTTATTCGATTTTTTTTTCTATTAAAATTTCAGTTTTCCTCAAAAAGAACCTGTAGATACTATGTTGAATTTATAGCTGAATATTTCTCTAGCGGGGATTCCAGTGCAGATGACATTGTGTTTTTAATTTCAAATTACAATCGCTCATTGTAGGCCTAAAGGAAAGTATTCATCTTTTTTGTATTGACCTCAGATCTTGGAACCTGGTTGTGAATTCTTCTTAGCTCTAGGGAGATATCTCAGTAGGTAAAGACACTTGTCACCAAACCTGACTTAACCTGAGCTTGATACCTGGAATCAACATGATAGAAGGAAAAACTAACTTCCACATGTTTGCCTGTACACACACACACACACACACCCCACCCAAATAATAAGTAAATCTAAAAATAATTATAAATTCTTAGTTCCAGAAGCTTTTTTGCTGTTGATTTTTTTCAGGTTTTCCTTCTTTTTTATCCTAGTTTTTCATGTCATCTACAAAAAAAATAGTTTTCTTCCTTCCTCTCCAATCTGTGTATCTTTTATTTATTTTCTTTCCTTGTCTTACTGTATTAGCTAAGGTGTCCCATGCACTACAGGTAAGCCTGATGAACAGACACGTGCTTCCCTCAATTCCAATCTTAGTGGAAAACATATCTTTTCCATTTTCTTTGTTTTATTATTAAGTATTGTATTAGCTGTGAAAATCTGCAGGTGATCGTTATCCAGTTGAAAAAGCTTTATTCTATTCAAATGTATTTTTGAAATTATGAATAGCCATTGGGTTTCATCAAATGCTTTTTCAGCATGTATTGATATGATCATGTGATTTTTCTTTAGTTTACTGATGTGAAGGGTTATACTAATTGATTTTTAAGAGATATATTTTTAAATTTTTATATATGTTTATATGTGTATTTCTGGCTGTATTATATGTCCACATGAATATGGGTGCCCATAAAGGCCAGGAAAGGGTGACACATGTGCTGGAGCTGGTGTTACAGGCAGTTGTGAGACACACACCATGGATGCTGGGAACTGAACTTGGGTCTTCTGCAAGAGCAGTATGTACTCTTAACTGCTGAACCATCACTCTAGTACCAATTAACTGATTTTTTTATTGTTGAGTCAGGGCAGTAAGACTGCAATAAATTCCATTTCATAATGGTGTCTAATTCTCTTTCTGCATTGTTGAATTAAGTTGTTACTATGTTGTTGCAGACATTTACATCTATGACCATTTGTGATACTGGACCATATAGTTTTACTCTCTTGTAATATTTTCATCTGATTTGAAATGAAGATAAAGTTGATGTCATAGAATGAATTAGAAAGTTTTTATTTTTTTTCTATTTATGATTGTAAGGAATTAATATAATTTCAGCCATGAATGTTAGAATTCACTAGTGATCCCATTTGAACCTAATACTTTCTGTTTAAGGAGGCTATCATTGCTTCAATTTCTTTCAAAGATCTAGACCTAGTCAGATTAGATTATTTATTGTGTAAGTCTTTGCAGATTGTTCTTTCAAGGACTTAGTCTATTTCTACAAAGTTATCACATAGTGGTTGTACAGTAATGTTTGATTAACTTTTTAATGCCCTCTTGGGGTCTATACTGATGTCCTCTGCCTTGTGGTTTCTAGTAATAATTTGTCTTTTCTGTTCCTTACTCAGGCTGGCTAGATGTTCATTAATTTTATGGATCTTCTGAAGAATCACCTTTCAGTTATATTGAGTTGGTTATGTTTAGTTTTAGTCTGTATTTGCTTTTAATTTCACATTTTCAGTTACATTGATTTCTTCCCTTGTTTTTAAAAAGTAAATTCTATTGATTCAATAATTACAATGTATTCCGTTCATGTTTAGTCACCTCCCTCCTTCTCCACCCCCATACCACTCCCCCTGACTTCATGTCCTGTTTTGTTAATTGCCTTTATTTTTTATTGAATTTTTGCAAATTTTATAGGATGTATTTCGATTATATTTAGAACTCCTTCCTTATCTACACTCTCCTTAATCCCCCCACTTAATTTCATTCTCTCTCTCTCTTTCTCTTTTTCTCCCTCCTCCCTCCCTCCCTCCTTCCCTCCCTCCCCCCTCTTTCCTCCTTCCCTCTCTCAAATACTCTTCTGTGTGGGTCTATCCCCTTTGGCCTGGTTAATCTGCCCAGCATCACACCCTAAAGAAAACTGACTCTGTATTCCAACTGCTATCAGTTGCCAATAGTTCCACTGCTAGGTGGGGGCTTCTTACCTCCCCTCCTCTATGCTGGGAGTTTGTCTGGCTTGAGCTTACATAGATCTTGTGCATGCTGTCACCACGGCTCAGTTCATATGAGTAATGGCCCACCTGTTTGGAAATCTCTGTTTCCTTTTGCTCATTCCTTTTCCTCTGGCTCCCATTTTCTGGCCCTCTTCTGAAATGATCAATGAGTCTTGGGAGGCAGAGGTTTGATATAGGTGTCCTATTCAGGGATAAGTCTTCTGCAGTTACCATTCTCTGTGTGTTGGCCACTTGTGGGTCTCTGTTAATCACCATCTGCTGCATGAGGAAGTTTCTCTAGTGAAAGCTGGGAAATGTATTAATCTTTGAATATAGTAATAAGTCATTAGGAGTCAGTTGAATAGTATGGCCATCTGGTAGAATAATAGTATTTGGCTCTCCCCTACGTCTTGTTACCTATTTAGCCACAGGTTCCTAGACTGATATCATTGTCAAGTACAGGCTCTGTCTTGTGAATCCGACCTTAAATCCAATCAGAAAGTGATGGGTTACTCCTATTACATTCACGGCACTATTGTACCAGTGAGTATATCTTGCCAAGCTAATTGCTGCTGTAGCTTGCAGGAGTCACAGCTGGGAAAAACTGATGATTACTTTTCTCTTCTGATACCATGTATAGGACCATACAGCACTATGAAAGATAGCCAGTAGAGATGAAGCTTCAATGTCAGTACCAGCTTGATTCTCCTTGTTTGTTCTACAACTCATATATGCAGTGTCTTCAGCAGTAAAGTCTTACAGTGAAGTTCTGGTGGATAACAAAGAGGTGGGGCAATGGCTAGTATTGTTTGAGGGTCTATGGGACCCCTAGTGAACAGCTTATGGAGAGGGAGTCTGTACTGAATAGCTTTAGTGTCAATTTGACACACTTGGGTTGAGGGATCCTCATTTGGGGAATTGCCTCCATAGAACTGGCCTGTGGCCATGTCTGTGGGGCATCTTCTTGATTGTTGTGTGATGTGGGAGGGCCCAGCCCACTGTGGGTGGTGCCATCCCTGGGCAGGTGGGCCTGTGTTTCACAAGAAAGCAGGCTGAGCAGGGGCCAGGGAAGCAAGCCAGTAAGCAGCATTCCTTCACGGTCTGTACTTCAGCTCCTGCCTCCAGGTTCCTGCCCTGAGTTCTTACCTTGGGCTCCTTGATGAACTGTGACCCAGGAGATGTAAGCCGAATAAACCCTTTCCTCCCCAAGTTGGTATTGATCAGAGTATTTTGTCACAGCAATGGAGAAACAAACCAGAACAGAGTCCATTCCTGGAACTGGGCTTTTTCTTTGCTAACCTGTGGTGTCAGGTATGGGCAATGTCCCCCTGTCATAGGGTAACTCCTTTTAATTTCTTTTTATACTGTATATGTATATACTTTAAGAAGGTTTTACAGTGGTGGGCTTCCATATGACTCTAAAGGCTCTTAGCGTTGGTTATCCCTCCCCATACTCCCTCCTCTGCTCTGCCCTCCCATTCCTCACCCTATTTAACCCTTCCTACTCCATTATTCCCTTCCTCCTTTATATCACTGTGTTCTCTCTCTCCTTCCATGAAGCCTCTTCCTATGGCTGTTCACTAGTTTCCCGACCTCTATGGATTTCCCAATTGAATCAAGTGACTCCAAGGATTCAAAGTTAGCATCCACTTATGAGAGAGAACATTCGAAGTTTGTCTTTCTGGGTCTGGGTTACCTCACTCAGGATGATTATTACCACATGTATCCATTTATCTGTGAGTTTCCTAATTTTGTTTTTCTTACTAGCTGAATTTTAATCAACTGTGTTCTTTGACAATTTCAGGCAGGTGTAGAATGCACCTATCATCCTCTCCCCACAGCCTCGCTTTCCTCCTTCCTTTCACTATCAGCCGATTTGCTGGTTTTTTTTTTTTTTTGTTACTTCTTATGCCTATGTTTGATCTGAGTTTCTTTATTTTTGCAGTTTCCTGAGATTTAAGTTTAGAATATTAATTTTAGACCATTCTATTTTCCCATTTTGATAAGTTATATTTTTATTTAGTTCAAGATATTTTAAAAGCACTTTTGAGATTTCTTTGACCCATGGGCTATTTAGAAGGTTGGAGAGGTAGAAAATATAAAGATTTTTTTTTTACAGCTTTCTGTTATAAACTTTTAGTTTAATTCTATTGTAATATGAAAACACACTTTGGATGTTTTCTGGCTCATTAAGCTTATTAAAGTATATTTTATATCCGGAATGTGATTATTCTCTGTGAATGTTACATGAACACGGGATTAATGAAAATGTGTTCTGTAGATGTTGGAAACAATGTTCCATAAGTACTAGCTCTGTACAGTTGTCTGATAGAGCTTTTGAGTCCAGCTGTGCTCTAACTGATTTTCTGCCTCTGGATTCATCCATTACTCATTGCTCATAATATGCAATTAAAGTCTCCAGGTATAATAATAGATTTATCTATTCCTTCTTAGAGTTTTATCAGTTTTTTCCTTTTGTGTTTCTGTTCAGTTGTTATAGGAATGAATATTGAAAGTTCTAAAATAACTGGAAACTTGACCTATTCATCGTTATATAGTGCCCCTTTATTGTGGGTAATTTTTCTTACACTGAAATAAGAATGCTTTGTCTGGAATTGCAACGTTTCCTTCAACTTTCTTTTGGTTGGTGTTAGCATGGTATGCCATTCTTTATTCCTTTAGTTTTGATTGATTTAGGTGTTTATATTGAAAGGTACATTCTTGTAGACAAGTATACAGTGGTACAGTCATCAATTGTGATCTAGCCTGATCATCTCTGGTTTTAATTGATATTTTAAGTCACATTGATATTGTTCTTCCTCAGCATATTCCTGGAGGTAGTTACAGTCTCCTGTGCAGCATCATGACTGCCCTCTAACCTCTAGTGAAGCCCAAGACTGTCAAAAAGAGGACTAAGAAGTCCATCTGGCACCAGTCTGACCAATATGTCAAAATTAAGTGCAACTGGAAGAAACCTGGAGGTTTATAATTTCAAATTATAATAAATTTACAACAGGGTGAGGGGAAGATTCAAGGGTCAGATCCTGATCCCCAACAGTTATGGGGGCAACAGGAAAACAAACCACATGCTTGTCCAGTGGCTTTCGGAAGTTCCTGGTCCACATCAAGGAGCTGGAAGTGCTCCTGATATGCAACAAATCTTAAGGTGCTGAGATAGTGCACAGCCTTTCCCCAGGCTGCAAAGTGAAGAAAGCAAATAAACAACTCTCATGCACGTATTTCTACTTGTGCTTAAATAAAATTGTGAAATCTGAAGAAAAGTGTGGGAGAGGCTGGAGAGATGACTCAGTGGTTAAGAGCACTGACTGTTCTTGCAGAAGACCTGGGTTTGATTCTCAGTACCCACATTGCAACTAACAACCCTCTGTAACTCCAGTTCCAGGAGATCCGATGCTTTCTTCTGTCGCTGGGGACATTGTAGGACATGGGTACATTTACATGTATGTAAACATAACATTCATGTACATAAAATAAAAAATTTAAAAAGAAATTTTAAAAATCTGTAAACAGAAACTGATATTTAAAGTGATTACTGATATAGAGTCTATAGAGTCAAATGTTTATCCTCAAATGTTCTTTGGTATGGATCCATCCAATGGGAAGCCAGGTTAACCTACTGAGTCATACCCTTAAAAGAAATTGATTCTCCCCTTCCCAGTAGCCTATGGGTTTTCAATAGTTCTTCAGGTAGGGTTGGGCCTTGTGCGTGCTATTACCATTGCTGTGTGTTCATGTGAGTAACTTCCCAGCTGTGTGGAGTACTCTGTTTTCCTGTGCTCACCCACCACCTCTTATAATCTTTCTGCCCTCTTTTCCACAATGACCCCTGAACCTAGGGGAGTGGAAGTTTGATATAGGTGTCCCATTCAGGGATAAGGGTTAAGGCACATTGGCCAGTTATACATTTCTATGTTAATCACTATCTGTTGCATGAGACAATATCTCTGGTGAGAGAGAAATCAAGCTGATACTGACTTCAAGGCTTCATCTCTACTGGCTAGCTTTCATAGTGTTGGAAGGTACTATGCATGTACTGGAAGAAAAAAGTTAATCACTAACCCTACCCAGTTGTGAATCCTGTGTGCTTTGACAACTGGCCTGGCAAGATATGACCTGTGATCCAATAAGGGCAGGAATATTATGGGAGTCACCAATTGGATTTAGGGTCTGCTTCATAAAGTAGAGCCCATATCTCAACGTTGTTGTAGATAGAGGCTGCAGTAATACATTTATTTATTTATTTACTTATTTATTTAATAAACACCAACAGTGAATAAGGGTTCTTCTTTTTCCATATCCTCACCAGAAGTTTTTTTAAAAATAGTCATTCTAAGTGGGCTGAGACAGGCTCTCAGCATGGTTTTAGTTTTCTTTCTCCTGATGGCTAACCATGTTTCCCAGTTCTTGAAGGCCACTCTTTTCCATTGCATTTCCTCAAAGGTTAGATACCTGAGATAAAGTGCTGTGTTGACAAATATGAGAGCCATGACCAGCACCTCTGCTTAGCTTCTGAAATGTGGCTAATTCTAAATGAAAAATGCTGTGTGTACCACTTATAGGGATAACTTTGGAGACAGTCTTGTGAAGAGAGAGAAGAAAAGCACTTCCTTCATATTTTCATATTAATTGCATGTTTGAGTAATATCTGAAGAAACTAGATTAAATCAAAATACGTTTTTAAGTGAAAAAAGGACTTTAAATATTTTACTGTATTTATTGGTCAATGACACAATTTTGACAAAACATGCGATGACCCTGCTAAATCTCCAAAAACATTTAGCAAAATTCAAAATCCATACCAATAAAACATAGGATCCACTGCTAGATCAATGGGTAAATGTTCAGATGAAAATTGACTTTGCTGTCTCCCTCTATTTCCTCAAGTTACGTGCTTGTTGTAAAGGTAATTTAATGAAGAACAGGCCAGAAAGCACCTTAATCCTTGACCCCTGTGGTGTGATGTAATGACTGAAGAAAGACATATCTTGTTTTTTACTATAGTCTTGCCTTTACCCAAAACTCCTGATTTCAACCATGTGAAACATTTAAATAACTCCAAAATATAACTCCAAGCATTTCACAAAATAACAGACCAATACAATCCGTTGGTATCATAGGCAAGAACACTGAGAAGCTGTTAGAGCCTGATACGACCAGTGGGTTGTGGGGTTCAGAGTAGAAGCACCGATCAACAATAGCTACAAGAAAAAATGCAAAATTTGGATAGGCCTTTAGCTAATGATCATGTACTGATGTTCATTTAGAAGGGTGGTGAAATACAAAGTAAACATATCAAAGTCAACTGTTTTCTCTCTTTCAGTTCAAAATTATATTGAATAAATGTGCTATGGATATTCAGCTGTCAGCATGATATGTAAGTGTCATAGAACACAGTGTATCTACAATGTCAGAATTTATTGAATAAATTTGCAATAAATTAAAAACCTGCAGTTGTTCTGTTGGCAGTAATTTACTAAGTATTCCCTTGTTAGTCATCTAAGCAAACACAGGTTCTTTTATTCCTGTCTTAACTACTAATATTAACTACTAACATGAACTTTCAGATCACACATAACAGTAAAACTCTCTATCTATACACACACACACACATACACACACACACACACACACACACACACACACACACACACAGAGGCTGCAAATGGCTGAAGAAGCCTCAGCAGAGTTTAAGGAATTTCAGGGTGGTCTAACTGGGACAGATGCTGAAACACAGGGGCTGCAGGCTCTGCCTGCTGGAGGTCTCCTGGAGATGCTGCTGCTAGAGTTAAGCTTCAGGGTCAGGGTTGACCTGACACTCAGAATTGAGTGGAGTAGTAGAAGTGAGGATCACAGAGGCCAGAGAAGCAAAAAGCGGGACTGGATCTAGATAGGCAGATGGAAGACAGTCATTGGAGGAGGGCACTGTCAACAGTGGGGACAGATCAGAGCTAAAGTCCCTGGGATAGCCAGGAGTTCTCTTCTTGTCCATTCTCTGTTAGTCTGATGTGTTTGACTGGTTTTCTGATATGATTTTAATACTCCTATGTATCATACAGACACAGTTTACTTTGATAAATTTATTAGGTGGCTTTAAAATATTTTTTATTATTTTTATTTGATTTGTATGAGTGTATTTCCTGCATGTATGTAAGTGCAACCATGTTCTGGAATGCCCCTGGAGGACAGAAAAGGGCATCGGATTCCTCTGGAACTGGAGTTACAGGTGGTTGTTAGCTGCCATGTGGCTGTGGGAAATTGAATCCTGGTCCTCTGCAAAAGTAGCCAGTGCTCTTATCAGCTGAGTCATCTCTGCAGCCCCAGTGGTACCTTTTATATGTTTAGAAATATGTTATTTATCAGTCTGTGCTGAGTGGGTGGGATTGGACAGATGGTGTTTACAATTTCATCAAGGTGTAGAGTCATCTTGCTTTTGTATTTGCTCTCAAATGGAGTCAAATGCTTCTTGTGAAATGGGATCTCCCAGGACAAGGCACAGCCTTTACATCACTGTTTTATACAGTATGGAATACCTAAGAGCAGGGCACTGCTTGATCTCAAGAGTAACATGTTAACATTGAAGAATAGTGGGAGAAGGTTTCATGAAAATCATTTATGCTTGTTAACTTTGATCTAAAGTTAGCCTCTGGAATATTTTAAATTTGGTAATAGAAGCTTCTATTACCACTATCATTCAGGATTTTTACAAAAGAGCTAGTAAGTCTTCTGTACATAGTGAGCCATAACCTACCTAATTTTTTACTCCCACTTAGAAGTAGTAGCTGGGTCTAAGCTAATCAGAAATAGTCAATTGCTCAATGAGATGGATATGAGCTATAACTAACTGGCCTGATTTTATACCTCACTTCTGTTTTCTGCAAATCACTTCTTTCTCTTGGATTATTAGAGGAGCATGGTGAGCTTTAATTGTTAACTTGATGCAACCTGCAATCACTTGGGAAGGGAGTCTCAATGATGGATTGTCTCCAGTGGGTTGTCTTGTGCTCCTGTCTGTGGGAGATTGTCTTAATTAAGTTAACTGATTAGGGAAGACCCTGCCCACTGTGGGCAGCATCATTCCCTAGGAAGGTAGTCCTGAGTTGTACAATAGCAGAGAAATTGAACTCAGCACAAACAAATGAGGGAGCACACCAGCATTCATTTCTCTCTGTTCTTGACTGTTGATGTGACATGACTAGCTGCTTTGAGTTCCTGCCACCTTGATTTCTCCATAACGGGACCTTTACCTGGGACTAAAATATACCTTCTTCTCTGAATTGAAATGGAACTAAAGTAAGGCATGTGACACATGCCTTTAGTCCCTGCACTCAGGAGGCAGAGGCAGGTGGATCTCCGTGAAATCAAGGCCAGCCTGGGATGGTCTACACAGTGAGTTTCTGTCTCAAAAAATAGACAAATAAACATATAAACAAACAAATAAATAAAAGAAAATAATAAAAGAAAAAGAAACAAAACTAGGACAAATGTAACTTGCTTGTGTGGTGAATTCAGACGTTTTGATCCATTTTGGTTCAGGTTTTTGCCAAATTTCAGAATATTAGAGGAGCCAAGCAGGGTCTAGAGACCCTTCCTGATGTATTTTTTTTCTTTTAATATAATATTTTCAATTTTACTCTAGGTCTTAAAGTTGTTCAAAATAAAGTGAAAGAAAGGAAATACGATGCCAGAATTTTCTCAGTATGATAAAGATTTTCTTAAGCTTTTGATATTTTAAGATGTCAAAAGCTATCACAAACCAAAAATGATTTCATACCTGTTATAAAGCACCAAAGATATTCTTATTAAAGTTCATAACAATGAAACTTCAATTACCACTATCATTCAGGGTTTTTACAAAAGAGCTAGTAAAACTAGAAAAATTCCAGAGTATGGAATTGGAAAGAAAAAATATATTGCCATTACTATTCAACCTTTAAAATGAAAGTAAATCAAAATGGAAACATTAAAATTAATGATGATTCAAAAACATTGTTGAATTACAAAAACACAAATCGATTGTTTCAATATAAAATTATATTGAATAAATTAAATCAAATCATTCATACCAAACTATAAATGAAAAATAAATAAAATTAATAAATTATTAGTACTTATGTGAGAAAAACTAAAACTACTTAGATAAATCTTAATTTAATTAAATGAAAATTTTTCTTTCTTAGGAAAAGTGATCATTGAAATAGGCAAGTTCTCGTCCAATTGCTCATAAATTTAATGCAATTCTGATTAAAATTGGAATCAAACTATATGAGCAACTTTAAGAAGTGATTCTAAATCAGAAAACTTTGGGAAACAAGTGAGGAAGAACTTCTTTTTACGTATATAGGGACCATTATTTAAAAAGGTTTTTCTATGGCCTACATACAATCCGTAGGATGGGTAACAATGAAATGAACTTCTCTATATGTAAATAGTTTGTTTTGAGAATCTTGGCATTTTATATTAGAGGAAATTAAAAATGAAATATTTCGAAGAACTGCTAGAAAAATTGATCAATTATTTGAAAAGAAATTATTTGTCAATTCATATACTGAAAATAGATTATAGATGAATTATAGATTTAAATTATAGTAGGATTTGGGGGAAAGGGACTAGATTAGCCTGTAGGAGAGGAGGGTATCCATAAGGAGGCAATATAAAGATTAGTACCATTACGTGCTGCTCTACACCATCTGTGCTTCATATCACACAAACAACTGAAGTTAAATGGCAAAATAAGGGTGCTTAATGCATCACAGAAACCTGAAAATGAATGCTAATATCCTTAAAGACAGAAATTGTACTAAGGGGCAGGGAAAGGAGGAATTCCTAATGGAATTCAGGGATAAGAAAGCCTGTGGGGTCAGTAAACACAAGGAGCTGACACAGCCTTCTAGGAATCATATAAAGAAAAACACTTTCACCCACTGAATTAGAGAATTCTTTATATTGTAGTAGTAGAGGACAAACCTTTTCATGATCTGTCAAAGTGGCAGCTACCTTTTGGAATACAGCAATCAGAAGCTTTGAAACTACTTAAATCTTGGGGTCTAGTCAATCTAACAACCCAAAATACACGAAAGTGGATTGGTTAAATTCTCTGTATTTGTCCATAAACTAAAAGCCTTTATTAGGCATGATTTCTCCCATTTTTTCTGAAGTAACAAAACTCACTGTACTTCAAAATGCCCTGAGCTAAACTGAACCCCACCCCGCCCCCGCCGCCCCTGCCCTGTTCCTGACTCATCATTCCTAACCCAATACTCTAAATTTGTGATTCTGGTAATATTTGGGATTCTCAGCTTCTACATGAATCTCTAAGAGATCTGATGAAAACTAATGAAACCGTTGCTCCAAAATGTTATTCAAATAGCTCAGGGGTAGCACTTTTGCCTACCATATATGAAGTACTGGGTTCAACTCCAACACTGCAGAAATAGAGAGATAGATGAATCACATTCTGATTTCAAAAGTGTTGAATAACAAATATATTTTAGATTTAATTTAGGGTAATGAAACATTTATCTTTATAAAACATAAAAAGGAAAAAAGTGTTATTCAAAACCATTGGAAAAGACTGTCAGTAATAAAGTGAAATTTAAAATGAAGATATGCTTATTTGTTCTGACTTCAGTTTTCAGGTACATGGGGTGCTATACGCATGGAGAATGGCCACCCTTATGCTTTGCTTGCTGTGCTCAAGTTCTCTTTATGAATCTCCCTTAGGGTAATCATTAATGGTGATTTTTTGTTCTAAAAGCATTTTTAAAGGAGCCACTGTCCTCTCCCATGTTTCTTGCTGCCAAAGATACCTATCCTCCCTCTACCTGAGCTTCCTGAAATATGCCAGGTCCTTAGAGAGTGCCTTGAATTTATCCTTAAACAACTATCGCATTATTTCCATGTGAATAGTGGGAAAAGGAGAGAGAAAAGGTAAAACACTGTGCAAGTGAAATGTAGAGTTCAGCTATTATCTAATGAATTCGATCACAGCAGACAGCCAATCTTGATAATTGTTTTAAAAGATTTCCCTCAGTTGCAGTGTGTGTGTGGGTGGGATAAACTCTGAATGGATAGTGTGGGATTCCCCCAAAATAAAGAAAGAAAAGAAAAAGCAACAGTAATACCGAAATAGTAACAATAACAACAGAACTCTCTCATATGAAACAAAATAGCAAATGTCTCCTGGTCTCCTGGGCTCTACATTAAAGTGAAATAGGGACCTTGAATGTTATGAGAACCGGCTTTTTCATATCCAGATGTGTTCAGTCTACTGAATCTTCATTCACTTCTCTATTTTGTTTTGTTTTTACAAAGACACAAAGCACTTGAAAACAGCGTGCATTGATACGGTACGATATGGACATTACATCAGATACAAGTGTGTGCATCCCTCAGAAGGCTAGTTTGGTGCCTAGAAAATGAATTCATCTAAAAGACACAATTTCTTCAATCATCCACCATATCACTGCCTAATGGGAAGGTTGAAACTTGCCTGACTGTGCAAGGTGTGGACATGAGCCCTGGATGTGGTAGCCTTAACAGTTACCATATGGTTTGGGCTCCTTTTTAGAATTACAGAGGAGCACTAGTTATGAGTCTAGTGGATATAAACTGGAATTGCTGTGGACAAATGGACATATGCTTGGCCTGGCTTGAGTTTCTTTCTGTTTGAGCACACTGAGGGCCTAGTGAAATGAGGCTATGTTGTAGCCAGGCATTCTATAAAGTCAAAGACAGGTATTGAAGAAAGCCAGATTGAAAAGCAACGATGCCATCAATGAAATGTTTGGCACTTGGTTAGTTCTCTTGATATGTAAAAGGTTTTGAAAGATGATCATATACAGAGTTAATAGTAAGACAAATGTGATCTCCACTTGGAGGTCATGACTCAGCTGGGGACAGGTTAACTCAGTCAGGAAACAGTAAGATAACAGGATAAGAGATCACCTTAGCGTGTAGGCCATAGTTGAGGACTGAGATCTGTTAAAGAATCTCCTTTGGAGAAATGATGTTTCTGCTGAAGGTCAGTAAAAAAGTGATTCATTAGAGGAGAAGGTAGGAAACAGAACACGCAAGTGTGTTCAGAAGGGAAGGTTTGCAGCCTAGTTAAAAACTTGTGGGTAGTTTGATTTTGAGAATATGAGGCAAGAAGTGGTAAGAGGAAAGACCAGACAAGCAAGAGGAGCAGAATGAGGAATGCTTTGTTACCAGGTTTAGAAGCTTAGACTTTCTCTGAGGGTTTGTGATTTAGAAGAAAACAAGGACCTGGTCAAATTTCCCTCTCACCAGGGTTGTGGGCTAAGTGTGGGTATGGAACAGAAAATGTAGGGAGAACACTAATTTCTAAGAGAGGAGGTGATATCTGCTAGGTCAGAGCAAAAACAAGAATGTGAGTTATGAAAAAACAGGCAGCAAAACACTTCTGTCTCCTCAGTTAAGTGGCATTGGTAAGACTCAACGAAGGGACATTTTCAGCTGGGGTTCAGTAAGGACGGAGCAGCCACACGTGCCTGAAACACATCTTTGGGGGAGTCTATGGTACCAAATCAAAGGTTTCCTAGAAACATCTACTTCCTCCTCAGTTCTCAAGACATCAATTTGCATAAATAAGGCCATATAATATCTAGTAATATATCTAGTAATATATCTATTACTCATCAATGTATTTAAGGGGAAACAAACTTGTTTGGCTTATAAAATGCAACCAAATGGTTTAAACTGCAAATTTATAGGTGGTTTTGATGCTGTATTCACTGGGTGTTAGACTTGTTTTTAAATAATTTAATTTTCCAGACACCAATTTTTCTGCCAGAACCATAACAAAAGTTAATGAGGTTAGACAGGCTATAAAAACGTACATTTTGTAGGGGATTGGAGACGGGGGAATGAACTTCCTTTCTATTTGTCTGAAAGTTTTTGTAGCTAAAAGGATGTCTGGTAATATATACGTAAGGAAACCTGACATAGTCTCAACTCTCAACAGAGAAGCTTCCTCATGCAGCAGATGGTGCTTAACACAGAACCCACAACTGACCAATGTGCAGAGAATAAGAGGCTGCAGACTGCTTATCCCTGAATAGGACACCTATATCAAACTCCTGCTTTCCAAGGTTCAGGGAAAATTGCAGAAGAGGGGACAGAAAGATTGTAAGAACCACATGAGGTCGATGACCACAAGGAAACAGTTTTGCAGACAGGTAGGCAGTTACTCATATGAACTCACAGCACTGCTGACAGCATGGACAAGTCTCATGTAAGCTCAAGCCAGGCAAAATTCTGGCATAGATGCGGGGGAGTGGGTAAGAAACTCCAACCGTTCCTGAAGGACTATCGGTAACAGATGGCTGCTGGTAGGTAGAGAGTCCGTCTCATTTACGGTAAACATGATACTTTGTAGGTTAACTAGAATCCAGTGGATGGACCCACACCAAAGGGCATTTGGGGGCACAAGTTTGGCTCTATAGGCCTTAACACGTTCACCCCCCCACCCCCCCCCACACACGAGTACATGAAATTGGGTAGGGGGTAGTAAGGGAGGATGCAGATAGGGGAAGTATTATAAATACAATCAAAGCATGGTGTATGAAATTTGAAAACATTCAATTAAAAGAGATAATCGTGAATGAAATGGTAATGAAGCATCTGCCACCTGGAGGGTACAGGCAGCTTTCCGGTCTCAGTAGACGGGGGTGCTAGGGTAAGCCCTAACTTCTTCATGTTTCTTTACTTCAGGTTCTACAACTTTCTCTTAAAACCATAGGATGTCTTTCAAAGTGACATGAAGTCCAAAAAGGGCATCATGCATCTTCACAGAGAAGAAGGCAGAAATGTTGGATAGAATGTGAAGGTTTCCTAGAGCCCAAATCCCAGACTGGATGAACAATGAGACTTGAAGAAAGCAAGTGGAAATAGTTGGGGGCCTGGGAGATGGCAACACCTCTAGTCCCAAGCTCAGGAGGCAGAGGTAGGTGGTTCCCTGTGAGACTGAGGCCAGCCTGGTCTGCATATCGAGTTCCAGGCTCACTGGGGCTACATAGTGAGACCCTGTCTCAAAAACAAAACAAAACAAAACAAAACATAAAAAATAAGCAAAAAAAAAACCAGAAAATGTAACAGAAAAGTGGAAATGTAGTGAGAATTTCCATTATAACACGGACTTACATCTTTAAGAAAATTCAGGATGTAAGGAGCACATTCAGTCACAGTCAAGTATTAATATTTTTTTGACAGGGCCTCCCTAACTCCAGCCCACCTGTAACTCACGCATAGACCCGGCTGGTGTTGATCTCACAGAAATCTGCTTGCCTCTGCCTCCCAGTGCTAGGGTTAAAGACACATATGGCTATGCCTGCCATAGATCTTAATATTGTTTCATAACACTTGCTTAGAAACGAGTCTCCAAAAATCTGTCTCTACTCTCTTTTCACCTCCGTTGAATCCTTAGGATGGGCTTGTGCCGTGGTGGTGCCATTCCCTGCCTGGGCTACGTTCTGGTTCCAGCCAGCAGACTGCTCTGTCCACACAGAGCTCGGCCTGCAGCCCCGCCATCCTCCAGTCCAGCACCTCCCCTTCTTTTCCTTCCTTCAATCCTTTTCCTCCAGAGTTGTTGAATATAAACTCAGAAACAAGTCAGAGTCTGTATTAAACTTCACAGCACCACACAGCAGATATGGGTGTCATCCTGTGACCCCACTCCCCCACATTCTAAATAGCTACCCTGAAATTTCCATTTCCTCTTTATGACCTTCTCAGAGAGGCATTCTTCTGGGGTCTGGAGACAACCAGGGACACCGGATAGAGAGAGTGTTCTTCATTTTTTATGAAAGATCATTGGTGCTTAGTAAGTTTCTGGTTCTTTATTTTTACCTCTGTAAAGCAGCTATTCCATAGTCTTAAATTCTAGATAAATAAAATAAAATAAAGATGTGGTGAGTGGAGAAAGTTATGGTCAACTCACAGTGCTGCCTGATTTTAAATGGTGAGGGGTATACTTAAATGTCAGAATAGTATGAGGCACAACTCTAAAGACTTCACATCTGTGTACATATTTATTCCTGTGACAACTCCATTAGGTGGTACATTTAACTTCACTTTGAGGAAACAGATACCAAGAGGCAAAATGCTTTGCACTGTGTCACACAAATAACAAATGGCAGAGCCCAGACTTAAGCAAGCACAGGCCTTCTGCCAGAGGCAGCCCTTTCCACCACCACTGTGCAGTCTAAACACACGCACAACTGGAACCTCTGGATACAATTGGAGGTGAGGCCCCTTTGCATTGCTTCCTCCTTTTCAGCCCTTGATTGCTGATTCTATGATAAAGTCTAAGAATTATTTGCCTTCTTCCTTTCAAGCTATACAAGTGCTGGTCCTCCGCCGACCACCGGCCATATCCCAGGGACCAGGGAGAGGGGCTTAAAATGAGGAACACTAGTTTACTGAGGTCAGAGGTCTCATATCTGTGCTGCATCTGATTGACCTGAGGGCTTGTTACAACAGTTTACTGCCCTTGGAGTTGCTATTTCAGTAAGTCTGGGGTGGAGTCCCAGAATTTATATAATCAATACCCAGTGATGCTGGGTTTGAGGTCACTGTTCTGAAAAAACACTGACTGATTAAAGAAGTTCTTGATTTGTCACTTTTAACCTTAGTCCAAAGATGCTGTGGAAAGAGTCTCTGGGGACATCACTTCCAGCAGTTACCTCTTCTGTTCTGCCCCTAAAGTTCTACATTCAAAGAGGCTTTGCTTCTTATTCAAGTGCAAATGGGAGATTTTTGAGAAAGATGGGTCTTCTGATGGTTCTGAATGTCTTCCAGACACTTCAGCAATTTGCTGTAGTGTGTCTCTTGTTTAAAGTTCTCAGGAAACTAAGATGTGTCCTTATAAGATTTCCAGGCTTCTTCGTTTTCTTGGATTTCAGAGTCTTTGCACTTGTTGAACTGAGATTTGAATCCATTTACATGATTTCCAGCTTTTGAAAATGAGTCTTGCAACTTTGCTCCCCCATCTTCTTTATTTTGATGTTAAATGGGGATTTCAATTGCCCCCAAACATAACACGAAGAATCTTTTCAACTTCGTCTTTTCCATGGCCTCCACGTAGAACATCTGAGAAAGAAGAGTTAGAGGAAATAGCTAAAGAAGGCTCCAGATAGTAAATCCCCCTCATGCCCTTTCTGTGTGCCTCGCACGGGAGCCTGACCTCTGAAATGGACCTTTTCTAGTCATTCAAATTTGGGGCTGCTGCCTAGTTTTTGATTTAATCACATTGAATTCCATACACTGGACTATATGAGTAGCTGTTCCTTTAGAAAGTTTTCCCTCACAAAGCTTTTACTGCTGTTTCCCTGGGGCCGAGCACCAGCTTGACACCTCACAACAGTGCTTCCACCCAGCCTTATATTGGTTTGATTTACCCTCATGATCAACCTGCAGGTTTACCTGATGATGATTATTTACATGTGGAAATTTCTTTCAAGGAAAAGTTGAGACTAAAACTGCTCCCTAGGAGTGGTGGGGGTGGTGAGGAATGAAAGTCAGAAAGGAATACTCCAACTTCAAAGCACGTGCATTCCCTCAGTACAGGGCTCTGGGTGAATGGATGCACAGTGGCAGAGCTAAGGAGATGGACATCCAGGTGCCCTCGGGCCATTTCTTTCTGATGCCCCCTTCATACTTCATGTCTCGGTTTTCATCCTTATTTTGGGTTCATTTTATGTATTGCGGCTAATGCTCTTAAAGGAGTCAGTTAAGACTTAACCTCTTACAAAGCTTTCACATTCTGTGGGCACTTTTGATCACAGAGAAGCAACCCTGTCCATCACTGCTACAACCTGTGAAACTTTTCATCACTATGAGACTATAGCACCATATTGTACAATAGAGCATAAAAGCTATGACTTGAATGAATACATAGAAGTGACAGATAGCA
Source organism: Nannospalax galili (assembly GCF_000622305.1). NCBI lineage: Eukaryota > Metazoa > Chordata > Mammalia > Rodentia > Spalacidae > Nannospalax > Nannospalax galili. Next base: position 2,008,878 of record NW_008341028.1, on the reverse strand, counting down.
GAGCTGAAGTTGTGCAATAAGGTACCTCAGACCACTTTGTAGTCAGTTACCAGCACATCAGACTGTATCCTCAGGGGAGGTTAAAAAATTGATTGAGCTGTTCTGTATTAAATACACAAAAATTCAATAAAAACAAAACTTTTTAAAAAGTCAAAATAGCTCATTAGTATGTAAGTCTGTACTGCATGTAAATCTATGTAAGTCTGTATGTCTCTATAAAACTGTATGTAAGTCTCTATGTAAGTCTTTATGTAAGACTTGAAACATGTCTATATGTAAGTCTGTACATGTAAGTACCTTCTGTGATATTACATACTGGTGATCACTGTTAGGGTACAGTAACTACAGCACAATAAAATACAGTAAAGTCAGAGAAAACACCTGTCTACTTTAGGAATCTTGCAGTTTTAAAAAGTCTAATATGATAAAAAATGATGGCACAAGAATAAAGATGAACAGAAGAGGTTGAGAGAGAGGCTTTATTTCCATTTCCACATTGGCATAGATTCTGTTTTGGCAGGAAGGAGGGAAACAGAATTGAAACTGGAAAGAAATGTATGCATGGTAGTCAAAATGTGCGTGGCTTGTGTTGTGACAGCAAGAGCCCCGGCCTGGCACGGACAAAACGTATTGGAGATGAATGGAGGAGAAAGCCAAGCAGATAAGATGGTGTTAATTAATGGAGCCTGAATAATTGGGGCTGAATACCAGACTCAGCGTTTGAATTTCCATGGGCAAAAGGAGCTACTGTAGATTCCTCAGCCAGGAGATGACAAGATGAAAACTGTTTTGGAAATAAATTAAGGAATGGTGGTTGGTGGGGGCTAGAGATGGAGATGGTAACCAGAGAAACCCAAAGGTTTTTGCTCTCCTCCAGGGCTGAGAACTAGCATAGCAAGAAGGGCTCTGAAACAGCAAAGAGCGGCCCTCCTCTGTCTGTAGCACTTGAACTGTGTGGTCACTTCCCTGTCCAGGTCTCCATCTGTGTAACGATTAGTCTCCTCTCCTGTCTCTTCTGGCTCCTTCCCCAGCTTCCTCTCTGATTCACTCAGGTGTCTCAGAGAGGCTTTTTTTCGTTTGTTTCTTTGGGGGGGGGTGTTGAGACAGGGTCTCCTTGTACCTCAGCTGGCCTGGAAATCACTATGTAGACCAGGCTGGCCTTGATCTCACAGAGATCTGCCTCCTGAGTGCTGGGACTAACGGCCTGTGCCACCACACCCAGCTCTCTGAGAACCTTTTCATGGACTTCTTTCTCATTTTCCACTCTCATAACCTCAGTCATAACCTTTGTAGCATTTATCCCATGTTTATGTGTCTATTCTTGATTTCTACCCAGCTAGCTCTTCCTACATTCCCATCTGAGAACAGCACCAGCACTTTAAAATTAATGTCTAAATCAATTGTGAATGTCTAAACCAGCCTCTGCCTCTGAGTCTGTTCTTTCTGTTAAAAGAGGTAAGATCCACTCAGTTATAGAAGCGCAAAATCTCAGACCTTCATTCAACGTAAATTTTCTTTCCTTTTCCCAGTTCTGAAATAATAAATAAAAAATACCTTTGCTCTTTTCTTGTGCACCTGCGTTGTCAAGAGCTACGGGTCCTAGCTCTCTGTCCCTTTTTGATGCCCACATGTAAGTAGTTCTCTTCTTCACTTTTTGACTGGACTCCTTGGTGTGGCTACCAAGACACCCCTTTGGTCATTGCCATGCTCTGCTCCAGAACTCATCCCAAAGTGTCAGCCTTCTCAGAGGTGTTGGTCACAGCCACATCACCATAGTGTGATACTGCACTTTACTTCTGTGTCAAATCTCTGGGCAACTACGGACACCCTTGCTTAGTTTCTTAGACACGAACTCTCATTCCTCTTTCACAATTTTCCACTTATGCAGATCAGCTCTGCTTTCATCCATTAAGATTTTTCAGAAGCTTGGTAGTGTACACCTTTAATCTCAGCGCTCAGGAGGCAGAGACAGGTGGATCTCTGTGAGATCAAGTTCAGCCTATTCTACATAGTACGATCCAGGCCAGCTGGGGCTACAGGGAGATCCTGTCTCAAAAACAAAACAAACCAAAAAATCAAAAAATTTTTCCGGAAGCTTCTGCCGTGAAGCCGTTGTCTTGCTTGGACTCCTGTGGCAGTTACGTTTTTTAGCTTTAGGATGTAATGCATGTGTGTTCTCACCACAACTTCTTTACGGGAATGATAAGCTTCTCATGGGTGGTGCGGTGTCTTCTTGACCTTTTCTGTGCTGCTTCAGCGCGTCTTCTACGTGGCAGACATGGTATTATGGCAGAAAAGGAAAGATTCAAACAGAAGTACAAAAGGAAAATTAAAAACTGCCCTGACCATTCACAGAATCAAAGAAAGCATAGGCTGGAAGGCAAGAGAGTTAAGGCCACCAAGTCAGCATGGCCATTGTTTGAGTGTACTTTAAGGAGCTATAGGCGCTTTGTGAGGACATAATAGGATTGGTGTCAGGAAGAAAATGCCTTTCCTTAAAATCTTTGTGATACTCAGTGTTACTGTTTTAGGGATCTTATTTATTCCTTTGCCATATGTAGCTTACCAGAACTCTGCTTTTTTTCTGTAGTAAATGAAAACAGAAGATGCTGCTTCATTCTCTACTCAAGACCTTTGCTTATTTTATTTTGTGTAGGAGGAAATAATGTTAGCTTAAGTGTGCTTATTTCAAAACATGTGAGTGCAACAGTGGTTCTGTCCTTGCTGCTCTGGCTCACTGGAACCAAGGGGACCTCACGGCTGATGCAGCCCGAGGTCTGGTTTGTGTATTAGTAACGCTCTCTGACTGTATGGGTCAAGTGCAGGCAGAGCTTGCACTCCTCAGTTTTGCAGGATTCCGTGTAATTTTCAAATCTTCCTGTGTTTCTGGTAATGATCTGGCAATCCAAACAATTTGGTTTAAACACTGTCCTAGGTCATCTTACCCTGTTGGCCTTATATAATGAAAAGCAAGAAATGCATTACAAATGTTACGCAGGCCATTCAGCTGCTAGTGTAAGTGGATGTGTATTTTTACAGAGCAGTGGCTTCAGGAATTCACAAAATTATAAGCCTCTGTGTTCTGGACAGGACTACTCCCTCCCAGATTCATAACTGAGTCTCTTAAAATAAAGCACAGTACCAATAGCAAACAAATCACAAGAATTATGATTTTAAAGCATGGTGACAAAAATTAGCAATGTAATCAAAACTGTTTTCCAAAAATAAAAGAAAGAATGTATCTTTAATTTAGGCTGATATCCTCCCTGCATCATCCATCTCCCTATGTTGTCAGGGTTTCTAAAGAGACTATTGCTGATGACTCAGCTATATGAGAGAAACACATGCTTTGCTGTTAAAAATTGTGGAGATTTAAGAACTACTTCAGGCCTTTGAGAAAACTGTGAAGAGGGGAAATACGTTTCAGACATTGTGTCACTTAACGGTGACACAATTATTAGAAGAGGCAGCTAGAAATGGATGGAGCAGTTGTCATTAAATAAGAACCAACCCAACACAAAACATAAGTGACTCGGAGCCTTACAGTTATTATGGATCTAGTCTACTACCAGTTCCACTTGCGAGTAGATGCTGATTCTCTTTTTACATGTTCTTGAGGCAGCATGAACAGTAAAACATCAAATGAGGCTTTGGAGATGCTTGATCATGGTAGCAATCCTTAAAAAGGCTTGAAGAGACGAAGTTGAGAAACAGGGGCAGCCACACAAAGCAGGTCTGAGAAGGGGCACCTGATGGGAAAACCACTTCACGGGAGCATTCCCAAGAAAGATTTTCATAAGTCATTCTCAGCTATAAGTTTATTGAGAAATTATACTAAAAATCAGTTCCTCCCATTTCCAAAGTCAAACCTTGCATTAAAACTAAAAATCTTGCTGAGCACGGCTGGCAAATCAAGGGGGACTTGAGATTCAAAGGGAAGGGCAATACTTATGAATGTAAAAATGTAAGGTTTGTCACATGCATAATAAATACTTCTTTCTGGACTTAAAGAAATCCTTGAACTTCCAGAACAAACAAACAGTCAATCCACAAAAGACAGTAGATGAGGGAATGAGAAACCTAAGATGGTTCTAAGAGAGAGTAGTGGGCTTGGAGGGAGAGGTGCTCTGAGACCACCTTCTCTTTAACATGGTTGACTGTTCAAACCTCTGGCTGTCTTCATTTCCTCATTGTGAAATAGGAAGGATAACCTCCTCTTTGGTCTACACAAAGAAGCACATAGCCACCCCCTAGTGTTTCCCATGTGGTAAATAGCAATATCCTTTACTTAATGTTTCAATTTGAAAACTTTGTTATCATTCTTGGCTCCTACTTTTGACCTCAACATTCAAATAGTGTTGAGTCTGTTCTTTCCATTTTGTTGAGTTTGAATGTGAAATGACCCTCATAAGCTTCTGTATTTGATCACTTGGTCCCAGCTAGTAACACTGTTTGGGAAGGTGGTAGAACTCTTAAGGGGCAGAGCCTCATTGGAAGTGGGTCACTGGGGAGGGGAATGTCTTCAGATTCTATAGCCTGATCCTTCTTCCTGGTCACTCTGCTTCCTGAGTGCAGCTGCAATGTGACCTGCCAACCTCCTGTCACCAAAATCTCCTCTGCCTTGTTTCATGTCTCCCAGCCATAATTAACTCTATCCCTTGGAAAGTGTAAGCCAAAAGAAACTCTCCCTCAAGTTACTTTTGTTACAGTAGTTCATCACAGTATCAGGAAAAGAAGATAAGACATATACTCTATGTCTATCAAAAAAGTCTATACATTTCTTCCTCAAAATGCTAATTATGTACAATGGATCCCCAGATCTTCTCTTCCCCATACTACATATGGAATGATACTCTAAGAACATTAGTCTAATCTTTTTGTTTCCCCTAGTAATGTCTCTCTGAATTCACATTGCTTTTAGGAAAAACAAGAATCTACTTGATAAGTTTTGTCTGTTCCATCAATCCTAGGATCTTCTAAATTCTTTGTTCCTCCACATCCTGTCCTCTAGTCATGTTTCCTGATTCATATTCCCCACTTTGCCATTAACATTTATCATACCTGTGGTTATTTCTTTCAAAAAGTGTCATGGAGTGGGAACCTCTTAAAGATGCAACTTTGTTCTCATTCCTGTACCTTGTGAGTATGACAAGAGCCAGACTTTTTAAATTCACTCACCTGATATTTAACAGAGGTGTGAAGGACACACACTGGAAGGAAGACAGCAGCTTCAACAAATGGTGCTGGATCCATGTGTCAAAGAATGAGATTAGACCCATATCTATCACCTTGCACAAAGTCAAGTCCAAATCAAGGAATTCAGTGGGAAATCTGAAATGGTAAAACTGTTAGAAGAAAACATAGGCAGTATCCTATAGATATAGTTGAGGGAAAGGACTCTCTAAGTCAGACATCAGTTGCTCAGGAATTAAAGTCAACACTTGATAAATGGTATCTCCTTAAACTAAATATCTTCTATGCAGCAGAGGAAACAACCAATCCAGTGAGAAGAAGACCAAAGAGTGGGAGAAAATCTACTAGTTACACATCTGACAGAGGATTAATATCCAGAATATACAAAAAGTCAAAAGACAAAGAATGAAGAAAACAAATGGCCCAATTAAAAATAGGTGATGGATCTGAACAGAGAGTTCTCAAAAGAAGAAATAGAAATGACTAAGAAATACCTTAAAAAGTGTTCAACATCTTCAGTAATTAGGGAAATGCAAATTAAAACTACTTCAAGATTTCATCTTACCCTAATCAGAATGCCTAAGACTAAGAGAACAAATGACATCAAATGCTGGCAAGGATGGGAGGGGGACCCTTATTCACTCTTGGTGGGATTACAAGCTGGTACATATGCTGTAGAAAATATTGTGGAGGGTTTTTAAAGAAATGAAAATAAATCTACCATATGATCTGGTTGTACCATTCCTTGTCATATACCCAAGACTCAGTATCCTACTTCAGAGATACTGGGTCAGCCATGTTTGTTGTTGCTCTTTTCACAATAGCTAGGAAATGGAAACAACCTAAATGTCCTTCCTCAACCTATGAATGGACAATGAAAATGTGGTACATTTGCACATTGTGGTACAATTTACACATTTACTCAGCAGTAAAGAAAGACAAAATCATGAAATTTGCAGATAAATGAGTGGAACTAGAGACTGTTATACTAAGTGAAATAACATAGACTCAGAAAAACAAGTGATATATGTTCTCTCTCATGTGTAAACCCAACTCCAAATCCTTAGATGTGAGTATATCCTGATGTAAGTGCAGGAGCCAGAAAAATGGAAAGGAACCATGGGGTTAAAGGGGAAGAAGGAGCTCAAGAGAGGGGGATAACAGGAGTCAGGTGTTATCTAGGTGGAAATGGGGGATACTTTAACTGGGGAGGGAATAGGGAGGGCTATACAAGGGGAGGGATAGGAAATAAATAACAGATGGCAGGAAAAACAAAAAGGAAATATGTTAGTTCAAAAACCTATTGAAAAATACACAAACACACACACACACACACACACACACAGAGTGCATGTGTACAGCTGAAGGTTACATAACAAAAAAACACAGTGCCAGGCTAGGGATACCTCCCTTGGAGTTGTTGGTCAGGGTAGTCCAAGAGACTCCCAAAATAGCACAGGTTATTGCCACAGCTCATGATTGCCTCCCAGAACTTGAAAGTAAGACACTATTATTGAAGATAAGACATCCTTTGGACACAAGACTTGGAGCAATTCAGCAGGAACTGACCTGGAAGCCTCTTCCCTGAAAGCTTCCATAGTATCAGAAGATACTATGCAACCTGCCAGGGGAGAAAACCAATCAATGATCCCACCCAGCTGTAAAATCTATGAACTACAACAATGACCAGCCCAGCAAATAATCTCTACTGGTGCCGTAGTGGCACTTTTCTTTTCCCGGTAATCAATTGGACTTAAGGCTTGCTCAATGGGAAGGAACTCATGTGTAGTACTGTAAACATAGCCAAATACATATGGCTGGAGATGGCACAGATCCTAAAGAAAAACTTACTTTGTCATATCCCTGAACCAATATACTTTCTTACTGCATTCTGAATACGCATTCTTATATTTAGAAGCAAGTATACCTCTCACCACTCATCAAAGAAACTTATTTTTAAAACATATGAAGATTATAACAAAGTTCCACAACTGGTAAAACAGAGAATAAGTGTCTGTGTGGTATCTGGCCCTAAGTAACACATCTAGAATGCCACCTCTACACTTAAGGCTCAGGAAACATGGAAAAACATGGGGTGGATATAATATTAATGCCTCTCTTGATGCTCGTGCAACAAATGGTGATTAATCAAGAAAACCACAACTGGCCCAAGTGCAGAGAATAAGAGATTGAAGAGTACTTATTCCTAAATAGAACACCTGTATCAAACCCTTGTCATCCAAGGCTCAAGGACCATAGAGGAAGATGGGGGCAGAAGGGTGACCACAAGGAAAGAGAGTTTTCCACACAGCTGGGAAGTTTCTTGGATGAACTCACAGCAGTGGTAACAGCAAATACAAGACCCTTGGGAGTTCAAGCCAGAGTCCTAGAATAGAAGTGGGAAGTGGAGAAGAAGCCCTAAACTTTGCTGAGGAACTACTGGCAACTGATAGCTACTGGGGCAGGGAGAGTTTGTTTTCTTTAAGGATGTCATGCTAGATAGGTGAACCAGGGTCCAGCAGATAGACACACACCGAAGAATGCTTGTAGACACAATTTTGACTCAAGGCCTTAATATATATGACAGAGTACATGAAATTCGGGGGTGGGGGGTTTGGTGGCCAAAAGAGTGCTGTAACTAGGGGAGGGAGTCTAAATACGATCAAATACAATGTGTGAAATTTGCAAAACTTCAATTAAAAAAAACTTCAATGTAATCAAGTTAAACATCTTTTTCTTTTTTTGGTCTTTTTGAGACAGGGTCTCCCTGTAGCCCCAGCTGTCCTGGAACTCACTATGTGGGCCAGGTTGGCTTTGAACTCACAGAGATCCGCCTGCCTCTGCCTCCTGAGTGCTGGGATTAAAGGCGTGCGTCACCAAGTTAAACATCTTTTTACAAAAACATTTTGTTTATTATTTTTTATTTTATGTGTATGAGGGTATTGCCTGTTTGTATGCAAGTGCACCCATGTCGGTGTGGTGCTGTGCTCACAGAGGTCAGAAGAGGGTGTTGGATTCTCCTGGACCTGGGGTTATGAATGGTTGTTAGCAGCCGTGTGGGTGCTGAGAATCAAACCCAGGTCCTCTGTAAGAGCAACCAATGCTCTTAATTGCTCAGTCATCTCTCTAGCGCCAAGTTAAACATGCTGAAATCTGGCCATCCTGTAACTAGGTTAGCCCTATGACAAGTGTTCTTTATAAAAGCAAAGCAAAGGTAGATGTAAGCCACAGACCCAAAGAAGGTTATATGAAAACTGAAGCACAGAATAGAGTTATGCACCGCCACCCCTAAGAGCTGGAAGAGACAGGAAAGCATTCTTCCTTAGAGCATTTGGAAAGAGTAGAGCCCAGAAGATAACTGCATTTTATACTCCTGGGCTCCAAAACTGGGAAAAGAACTCATATTTCTATTTCTGTTGTCTTCAGTCTTTAAGTTATGACAGTTTTGTTTTCTAGAAGCAAATATATTAAGAAAGAAAATATTTTTCCTGCTGGACCGTAACACCACAAGACAAGAAACATGCCTGTTCTCTGATAAGCATGTCATACCAAGGGCCACTTGTAAGTGGCAGGCCTATTAGATAGCTAATTCCAGTAAGCCAGTAATCTTGCTCAAAGCTTTAGGAGAGGCTGGTGCTTTGCCTAGAAAACCAACTCTATGAACTGTCAGCCCAAGAAGAAAAATGCAGTCACAAATGGGAGCCCGTGGATCTCTACCATGATGAACAAGGTCCTTTTAGTGATGGGATCATTGGGTGACAGGGAGGAGAGTCCCTGGAAAGGAAATGTGCTGGGGGAAGTCCATTTTCAATATAGGAATATTTAAGTAATGCAATACCTGACACTGTCCTTGTACATTTGCAGGTGTGTGATTAGTCCTGCTCCAGCCATCACTGTCACCTTCCCTGATGCTTTCTACTCTAGTCTCACCTTTTTATAAAACCAGTTCCAATGGCTGGTGTCTCTGAGCTCTGCTCTGAACTCCGATCTCCTGAATCACATTAATAAGAGCTTATACTAGCTTCTCACTATGGCATTTCAGAGATGGATGCTTTTTTCATGCTGCTTCTTAGCTGTCATTTAAGATCTTTGACTGCACAGGGTCATGCCTCATTCTTCTCTGTATTCCCTTGGGTTTATTAAAGGTTTCTTTTAAAGCTTGTTAACTCATTAAAGGTTTGATTGAAGACAGTTTACTTTAATGAATCAGAAGTCTCTGAAATGGAAGTCAATATTTAAGTCCCCCATAGGTAATAGAGTAGGCCATAAAAATACATGGCATTAGGACCATTTGGTACACTGGTGTGGATATGTAGCAGAGGTTAGCTGCTTCCTTTGAAATAATTTGTATAAAGTATAATTGGAATTTGGATAGAATTCAGCTTAAGCATCTTGATGTCTATTGACTCATTGAAGGCTTTATTTAGATAATGAATGATTCTTTTAGGTAAACATAATAATTCTCTAATAATAAACCTATATAATTTACAAGCGATTTTTATGTTGAAAATACATCTCCACCTGAGTTTGGTTGCTAAGTCTGGAGAGTGTGGTTTTCATGGTGAGGGAAAACGGCAGCATCACATCTAGCTTGCACTTGCTCATATCCTAGATTAACAAAGACCAAATGGTTGTCGCAGGCTTGGAATGGCTCTCTGACTTCAGGTTCAGGCTTTGCATTCTATATCTTATTCCTACTAGAGTTATTAGCTTCTTCTTGGTCATAGGGTTATAACTCTAGATGGAGAGTTCTCAGCATGGAATTTCAAAGATTATCAAAGCTGGAAACCATGTTAGACATGAAGGGCATTTGGAGATCCACTGACTCCGAAGCTAGGCTTACATGAAATCTTATCTAATGGTTACCAAGAAGACAGTGGATGAGACTCAGAGCTGTTTTCCCAATTTCAACTTAATTTATATTGGCTGTATCTATTTTCTACCACCAGGTCTTCTTAAAATCTTTGGGAAAAGAGTTTAAGTCTTATGAACAAAATGACCAAAATGAGACACAATTGCCTAGTCTGAAAAATCATGTGTCCAATCCATAACTTCAAAGATGACATGCTGGCTTTCTGCAGAGCAAAGGCAAAAACAGCCTCTGACTCCCCAGGCTCTTTCCTCTTGAGCACCCATGCTCGGAGAATGGTCTGACAGTGATGTTTCCGTTACTCTTGCACAAACCCAGCAGACAGGGATAATAAACTGCTCTGAGAAGGAGACTGTCATAGGGGCTGCTGATGTACACATGTTCTGGCCCAGGCTGCATTAGTTATACCTTCCCTAGAAAACAGAGAACGAAGTCTGTGGAGGACTGTTCTCCATTGCCCTCAGCCAAGCTGTTTTGGAAGTCGGGGTAGACTCTGTTGCGGGGGTAGAGAAACCAATACTCAATGTAAGGTTCTTTGATCCCCTAATTTAGCTTCAGTTGGAGGAAGGTTTTAGTCCTGGTATCAGGAATAACAGATGATCCTCTCTCTTTTTGGCTCTGTAGCACAGTTTGCAGGTCCCTTGGTAGAAGAATGTTGCAAGTGATTCACACAGGCCCAGCAATGGGCTATGGCAGCAGAAGTGAGCTTCCTGAGTGGAGGAGCTAATTTAGGAAGGGCACATGGAAGCTGCTCCTGTGATTTGGCAGTTGCTCCATGGCCTCTGAGAAGGACTAGACCCTGAACACGGCCTCAGTGTGCTCCTTTGGACATTCTTCAAGAGCCTGGTATTGATGATCCTTGACATGCAGCTTTTCCCCTGAGGTCTTGATGACACTGTCTAGATCCCTATGGAAATTATCTGGATGCTGTTAATGGAGGAGTCTACGTAGATCATCAAATTTTTAAACCAATTATAAGATAAAAGCTCATTAGAGATTTGTGAGTATATGCTGCACTAGTTCTCTTAATGGAAGTTGAAGTACACTGGCCTTAAACAGCTTAAAGACATGTTTGTCTGCCCCAGTGAGGAGTTGGATCAGGGCAACTGCGAAGTTTACAGTAGGTCATTCTGGAAACAATATGCTTTTTGATACTGAGAATGCTTTCCATTAAGTCTCATATTTATTAGGCTATTTATATCAGAGTAGATTTCTTTTCACTGTTTTATTGAACTTCTTACATCTTTACGTCCAACTTTACTAACAGTCACCACAGGAAGCAATTCATTGCTAAGATTTAGGAATGACTACATTGAATCACTAATTAGACATCCGGGGAAACAGATGAGGAACTGGGAAAGCCCGATCTGTCAGAGTGATGGAAGATTTTCCTCTTATGTCTAGTGGAGATGCAGCATTCTTTTCCTGTGCCTGCCTCACTAAGGAGGGGCAACTGTTCTTAAGCAAGATCTAACATTTACTTGAAACCAATAGTTTCCAGTAAAGGGTTTCTAGGATAAATGCAGGCTTACTGGTAAATATTGGTTTAATCTTCAGGGAAAATTAAAAGCTTGTGGTTTGGGACTGACGGCAGAAGGCAGATGCATAAGGACTGGGGCCCAAAGGGTTGGTAAAATCCTCAAATAATGTCCTCTCTTCCAGCTTCAGGCAAAAGAACCAGAATGCACCCATTCATTTTCTCCTAAAGGAAAGAATTATCCCAAACCTAGGGGGCCTGAGAAAAATGTAACCAGCCTTTCCTAACGTGTTCCTTAGCCATGCTGTAGAGTGAGCTCTCCTCATAACTTACCCACCCAAGGGCCTATTAGAATAGAAATCGTGGTAATTTGTGCTGCTTTTGCTGGAGACTGTATCTTATAAACTGAGCATAACAGTGTGCTGTGTGGCTCCGTTTATTGCCAAATTACAGTTCACATGGGCATGCTAAGCTGGGGAGTGTTAAGTTGCTTTCTTTCACATATACATTTGTTGAAACTTTTTAAAAACATTTTTACTGATCACAGCTTGCTAACTGCGTTTGTCTTGTTCAATTCTCCTGTCATAAATAAGTCACATTTCCTATCAGCATCTGATTTCTTCTTTCTGTTCTAATTTTCTATGTTCTTTTTCTATAGGACATTCATTTTTAAGAGCGTGTGAAGATACCAGCTTTGCTAAATGTGTTATGTTCTAAATGGGGATCTCTCCTATGAACCCAGAAATGAGGGACATGAACCTGCAGTGGCCCTCTTCCTTACCCCTCATCCTCCATGACCTCAGAGGAGGAAAGCATGACAGAGCACCTCAAAGATGGACATTGTGGATTCACTACCATGAGTGATGGGTGTGCCTGAGTGACACACTTCTCTAGGAAGATTTTCTGTACCCATTGGTTCAAGATCTTGTGGTCAAGAGCGTATGAAACCAAATTTCAGAGGGAAGAATTCATTGCTGTTTTAGTGTTTCTGTTTATAATCCTTTCTCATCCTATGAAAGATTCCATAGGCAAAATGGCTTATGCTCCATAATGTAAGCAAAAGAAATAGCAAGAATCGACACCACCATGGGAGGTTCCAGGAAGGAATGCCATCAGCAGAGAACTGCTGATTTGGAGCCCTGAGGTTTCTATGAGGTTTCATAGTCTTGGAAACTACGGGTTGGCGGGCTTGATAGAGGCCAGGGAATCCTGCTGTCCCTTTGGGCAGGAAGACAGCAAGCCAGCTGAGTATTCCTGCAGCTGTGGTTTCTTCAAAGTTGCACGCTATGCAATGGCCACCAAACAGTGCTTCCCAACAGCTGCACTGTGGGGATAGTATTTCTGCTTCTGACACTGTCATTGGTCTATAGTGTGAGAAAGTTTTCTGTGATAGAGAATATAGCACAATTTTCAACTGAAATAAGCTCTTTAGCTTAGTTGTGCTGTACCCTACCAGAGTAAGAGTGATTTAGTCTATAATTAACGTAGTACCTGTCCACACACAGAATCATTTATTATTGGGTGATTATGTTGGCACTGCCTGAACTTTGCTAGTTCATGTGGCAGGGGAACAAGGGCTAGACTGAAACAACAGGATTAGCATATGAAGAGGTCAGTCTGCAGAGGAAGCCCTGAAGCTAGTCCTTACCCTGACCTTTTCTACGGAGCAGAGCATGCTTGAGAAAACCCCATGAAATAAAAACCTTGGAAAGGCAGGTACTACAGAAGTGTTCCAGAAAGGGTCAGGGTCATGTGGCCCAGAGCTTTGGTGGCTCCTCCCACAGATCCCTAACCCACTTCCATTCTTGGGACTGCTTTTCTTTTTTAAAAAACAAATCTTATTTATTATTTTTATTTTATGTTTATGGATGTGTTGCCTGCATGTATGTAAGTGCATCCATGTTGTGCAGTGCCTGCGGAGGTCAGAAGAGAGTGTCAGATCCTCTTGGAATGGAGTTAAGGATGGTTGTTAACTGACATGCTGAGAACTGAACCTGGGTATTCTGCAAGAGCAGAAAAAGCCCCGCTTTTCCTTTCTTAATAACTGTATCCATTTCTATTTCTAACCAGGCATCCCTCATACAACCCTTTGTCCCGAGACACAGGATGGGGTGCCCTCTGAACTAGGTTCCTGGCTCAGCTCTCCTAAGCTTCCTTCTCAGACACTCTGGGCTTTCTTGCTGTCTCTGATCTCATGTCTAGGTTAAAAGATACAACTTTTCCTCCATCTCTTGTCCTGCAGGAGTTTCCAGCTTGCTTTACTATTGTTTTTCTTTCAATCTTTAATAAAATTTTCCTTGAGTTTCCTCCTGAATCTGTTCTTAAATCATTTCATTCATTAATGAGACTGAGAACTCAAAAGGAAGCCCAATTTCCATCCTGACACAGCATGGAGAAGTGGGTGGTAGACTGGACAGGTAAGAGGACCTATTCATATCAGTCAGATACTGATCTGTCTGTCTTCCTATCAGTGTTGTCTTTGTTCCAGTTTACCCTCTTCCCCTCTGCCTTCCCAGAGTCATGCAGTCTGCCCAGATGTGGATACATGACCACATCCACAGCTGCAAGATTAAACTTTAGCAAAATGGGTTAAGAGGAACTTTTCACACAGTTTCTATATTAACACTCGGCTTTTTGCCTTGTCTCAAGACTCGCACACAACATTCTTTCTCAGTGAGAAGTATTCTCCTAACTTTCTCTGCCAATGTGCTCTCTGTTTTGGGTTCTCAAGACTATGCCAGCCTTACCTGAGTGAGAACCATCTCAGACCTTATCATCTATCTTTGTAAAAGTGGATTTCTGTCTCTGACTCCTGTCCTTGCCTCCCAGTCTTAGAATTTCCTGAAGCCTCTGAAACTTTGGAATAACACTGGCTCCCAGGCTCCTGATTCTTCTGTCCACCTGCCTGAAAAGATGTCCCTTTCTCTATTGAACTGTTAGTACCGTTTGCATGCTCTGGCTTTGACCTCTACATTATCTTCTGTTTGCTAGATGAAATCCTTCTGGCATCCGTACTTTACCACCATCCTCAGGACCAATCTTACCACAGACACTATGCCCTGCCCCTTCCTGGAAAACATCATCTCCTTCCATTAGCAAAGACAAGGTCTAAGATGTGGGTTAACATCCAGAAAGGAAATTTGCTAAAGGTGACATCGAGGATGTTTTAGACACAGGTTAGAAAGATAGGCAGGTATGGGATGACCTGCTGCTCCAGGCTGCCCCAAGACTGAGTGGCAGGATCAATGCAGATTCTCCTGCCATCAAGAGATAGGGAGGAACCATCAAGGCACACTGCAAACACAACCCAATGTTTCATGGGTAAATATGTATATAGAGAAGTTCTTTCTCATTTGTGGAATGTACATTTGTACTTCGAAGACTAAGTAAATGTACTGAACACAAAAAACACCTGCTTATTTTACCAACCCAAGTTATACTCAGCAGTTGTCATTTACCAAGGTCCTCACTGCAATGTCTCTGGATAAATTACATTAGATGGACTTACAAATGAGAGCTAGAACTCTTAGGCTATTGTGATCCCTAGATATTGTATATATGCCACCTCTGTCCCTGTATTTACCTATATTTTCCATGAAATTCACGAAATTCTTTGTTTTGCTGAAGAAACCAAAATTTAAAGAGATGAGCAGTGTTTTGTGGAAACCCCAGCTGGAGAGTACAAAAAATTGGGATTTATGCACATATCTTCCTCCCACAAAGCTGTGCTTTTACCTAGTAGAGATGCATTGCAGAACCAGTAGGATGCAGCTTGATATTAAAAGCCGTGGTTTCCTTTTCTGCACACTCTATAGGGATTTTAGTTTGGTATGTTTTAAGAGGTCAAGCCTGGCTTGTCCTGCTTTCATATGTGCAGGATGCAGATAGGGGTGAAGGAAATACACAAGCCTGGGGGTGAACGACACGTGTCAGAAACCATGAACTAGAAGAGCAAAAACTAGTTAAAAACAAACATAAAAATCTAATTATCTATTACTGCTAAACGGTAGAAGTAGGGATGTCTGCTAGAACAGAATATTTGCGTGGTGTTTCCTGTATACAGATTGTTCTGAAGGCGGTGTCCTGGTTTTTCTATTCAGTCTTTTGTTCTTTTAATGTTGTTATTCTTGTGTATAAATAAAACTCCTTGTTTACATCACTGCTTCACAGACTTTAGGGTGGGAAAAGGAATGATTTTCTTAAATTATTCCTCTCTCAAATGATACTGTAGTTTTAAAACTATACAACAGAGAGAACAGGGTGGCCCACTCCTTCCTGCATAATTTTTACAACAGCTGAAACAAAACTGTTAAGGAAAAGTTGAGATTCTCTCCAAAACTCTCATGGTAAACACCTAAGTTTGCTGAAGAGGATGTTTCCCTGAACAAAGCGCAGGTGTTGATGGGAAGGGGGTACATTTAAGTGTATTTCTAGGACACAAGCTGTTGCATAGGATGTCAGAATCATATAAAAATTTTATTTCCAGGACACAGACTGTTCAAATCAACCTTAAGGATACTGTTGGGCTATTCCTGGGGGCTCAATACTAATGACTAGAGTTTTAAGGTCACTGGAACTTCATCTTTGGGCACACCGTCTGGAAAGATTAGGAAGAATGAAACCCAGGAAGTAGGGCAATAAGAGATTTTCTGGGAGAAGCACATTGGTGTGGTTGACAGTCGACAGTCAAGGGTAACAGGAGGTGACGATTAGCAAGTTGAACCCTCTTTGTTTGTCTTGCTTCACAGAGTGCTTAAGTTCAACCCCAGGAAGTGAGTACCATTAGCACATTGTTATTCTCATTTTATTAGGGATGTGAAAACATGTGTCAATGTAAGATCTTGCCGGAGACTACCCAGTGGATGGCAAGGCAAACTAGAGTGCTTTCTACAAGTCTATGCTGCTTGCCTCTAAGCTTCTCTTAGGGAGATGGTATTTAAACATATTTTATTTATCATATTTATTTTATGCGTGTGAATATTTTGCCAGCACATATGTAAGCATGCCCATGTTGTGCAATGCCTGTGGATGTCAGAAGAGGGTTTCGGATCCCCTGGCACTATACTTACAGAAGGTTGTTAGCTGCCATATGGGTGCTGGGAACTGAACCCAGGTTCTCTTCAAGAGCAGCTGCTGTTCTTAACCACTAAGCCAGAGAGATGATATTTAGGTAGTATAGGACATTGGAAGCATGCCTTTGAAAGTAATCATGTCGTAACTATTTGTTGACCATTACAAGGAGACCAGTGTCATCCTAGATCCTTCCATGGGACTGCCCTGCCTGCCTCACCTACCCGCCTTGACTTCTGTGGTTCTGCCCCATCCTCACAAGCTATAGAGCAGAAAGAATATTTATGAAGAAGCCAGCTAAGACATTAAAGGAAGATAAACAAACTAAAGAAGGGACTCAGAGAAGGGCAATTGCTGCATCAAAATGGTAATTTTTTGAAAAGGAAAATGTACTAAGAATTACAGATTTTCTTGGAGGAATGAATTTGGCTGAACTTACTGAGTTCAAGTTGCTTGAAAGAGAGCTTTCTCCTGCTCATATCAAGTTGTTACTCATACCATTTTGGGGGGTGGGTATCATTCATTTGAAACAGAGAAACTCAGGTCCTGGAGGAAATTTAATGTTTATGAGATGTTTGAGACAATGTATTCTAGAATTTAATAAATTTTTGTTGCTACTTTTGCTTCATTTCAAAATAAACTTGTCCTTCAAATTATACTTGTCTTTGTCTTTCAGAAAGGACACCACTCTTTTCTCTACCCCTTCCTTGTCCATTCTGTTGCCTCTCCCTCCCTCCATCCCTCAGTCCCTCCCTCCCTCCCTCTCTCCCTCCCTCTCTCCCCCCTCCCTGTTTTCCCTTCCTTCTCTTTCTTGTTTTTGACTTCTTTTGCTCTCGTTATTCCTTTTCAGCCCCTCAATCTCTCCCTCCTTATGGCAGTTCTTCCCATTTTTCATTCCATTTTCATATTTCACTGAACTAGTCAGTGGTGGTAGTACATTCTTCAATGCTTAGAGTTGTGGATACTTGCAAACCCCAGGCGCTCAAAACTTTAGGAGTTAAGTGCTGGGTTAAGATTTCACGCTTGCTAGATTCTTCTTTGGGGAAGGACTCTGGAGAGAAGCGTGAGCCAGAAACCCAGCAACATTTTTCTGTTAATCTCAAAAGGAACAAACCACTTTCTGTGGCTCTCAAAACAGGATTTAAAAGTCACCTGTTTCAGAGAGTGTGAAGGGGTTCACTGGGAGAAGGCTCCAGACCTAGATTACAAAAAGCCAGAATGCAGAATGATCATATCAGCTGTATCCTTGGTCAAAACATGAAATTGGACAGGTGCCGTGAAGTTCCTAGTTCCTCTGGGTCCATAGGTATTCCAGACACCACTCAACTCCCCACCAGATGAGATCAAATGCTCAAAGCAGAGGGCCAGATCTTTTAAAAAGGATGAACTACTAGGGAATCTAGTATTTAAGTATCCTTCATTTAATAAACCAATTAAACCCATTAAATAAACAATAGGCACCTCATTGACCCGAACTCATCTTCACAAGATTCACATTTCATCATCATATTCTAAGCAAAAAAGGAAACTTCTGGCATGAGAGAGGGAATGCTTGCTCAGGACAGTACTTATGGAAGTTGTCATACAGAGATGTGAATGTCTGTCTACTCTCCCTCTCCTCCTGTGCAAGACTATATGTAAGGGCAAAGAAATAGCATCTTGAAGCCCTAAATGGCCCAGTAGAAACATGCGTGGTGCCTGGCCTACCTCACTGCTGCTTAGGAAGGCTCAGTTCCACCGGTCCCTATTTGGAAGGGTATGGGAGTGCAGATGTTCAATATAAAGAGCAGGTTTTATGTTCTCTAACCAAACAGACCTCCCTTTCATTATATAATTATTCTTTAAATTCTCCATTCCTCTCTGGTTTGTCTGTATTTGTGTGTATGCACATACAATTACAGGATCACATACTAAGAATCTACAAAATACTCTGTCACCTCCTCTGGAAGCCCACTGTAACTGGTCTGCAGATTGGTTATTCCTGCCCTGTGAGGATGGTCCCTCTTGTCGGGCCTGCATGCCCTTCAGGGATCCCAGGGCAGCTCCAGTTTTGAGGCTCTGACACACCCTGTGTAGAATTTAACAGCTGATAAGCAGGAGCCTCTCAATAGCCCTGCCATCTAGACCTTTTCTTTCTGACAGCACTGATGGTGACATAACCAGCCAAGTAGAGTTCAGACCTCAACAGTCTGCAGTACAGGGACATGTGCTATGAGAAGGGGCTTAAGCCTTCTGCTGGGGATGGAAACCAGAGCCTTGACAGCACTTCACACACAGCATCTTTAAGGGTGAAAGGTGCTGGTAGGGAGGTCAGCAGACATGTGGCTGGGTGCTCATCAGTTTGAGGATGCCCTTGTGAGGTAAGAGCCTGGCCTTCCACAGCCTGCTGCTTTCATTTCTTCTCCCAAGCAAGAATAATGCCACTGGTGCATATTGAATGTGTTTCTAATGCTATAAAATAAAAATCCAAAATATAATAATAGAAAACTATGAACTTCACATTCACATGATCAGTAATTTGGAAAGTGCTTTAAAATGATTCACTCAATAGTCTTAAAAGTCCAAATATCAGTCTTGTAAAGCAGAAGAAATACATTTCCTAAAGGGTAGCAAGAAGTAGAAGATGAATATGTTCATTTCTATTACACTGAAACTTTTTTCATGAAACACCTATACAAATAAATAAAAACTAAGCATAAGTTGGGAAAAATGTTGGAAGAAAACATGGTAAGGTATCCTAATACATGAAACATTATGCACTAACCAAGTATTTATGCATATTCTGTTAAAACAGGGAGAAGCAGAACCTTTCAAACAAGAGTTTCATGAATGAGTGATAGTTTCAAGCCCATTAGTGATGACAAAAAGAAGATCAAGCTACAGTGAGCCATCTCCCATTTGTTTACCTTATGCACCTTAATCAATTAATTTGTTATTCATTCATTCATTCATTCATTCATTCATTCATGGGACTGGCTAGCCAAGTACTCTACCTCTGAGTAACATTCACAGCTCTATCTGGAATTGTTAAAATTATACTGCTCAGTGTTAGCAAGATTTTGCAATGATCATACTTTTGCCTAGTGAGTGGGAATTTAAAGTGCTATGTTCTATAGAAAACATTTTTACAATATGTAATACAAACCTTAAAATGTTATCCTTAGATCCAATAATTTCCTTCCTAGAAATGTCTTCTAAGAAATAACACTAACTCCACTAACAGGGGAAAAATTTATATGCAAAGATAGTACATTATAAAGAGAATAGTTAAAGAAATAATACTATGTCCTTGAAATGACACAGAGAGCACTTGTTAGGGAAGTTTTGGGGGACATTGACTAAGATAGGGAAAAAACCTGACACTGAGTTAATAGGAAATATAATGGGTTGATGTGAAAACATACATAATGTGTCTAATTTTCTATAAAACTCTATGTTCCCAATGTTGTTTTAAGAAACATTTTGTAATGTAAAAGTTGACTAGAATGGCAAAATATATTAGCTGTGTCACTCTAGATTTAGTAACTGAACATACTCAGGAAGAATGTAAATCATTAATGAATTAATATAAATTGTCATAGTGCCCAGAGTTCAGCGCTCCTGAGGTTAAAAATACACTAACCTGATAAAGTATATAATGACAACAAAAATAAGCACATGACCGTGATTGATTTTTGAGGTGGAACAATACAGTTTCTAAGATCTTGAGCATTGGGATGTGCATCTCAGCCTCAGTGCTTATTGACCTTGGGCAAGTTGCTCAGTTTCTGAAAGCCTCAGATTTCTTGTAACTGAAGATAGTAATGTCTTAGGGTGGTGGTAAGGATTTAATGAGATGATGTATATAAGTCACTGAGTCCCTGGTGAAAGCTCAGTGAATATTAGGTAATTATTATTATTATTGTGAATGCCATAAAATTAGATGTTTATTGAGTACTTCCTATTGGTCAGATACCAGTCAGGCCACTAGGGATATATCAATGAATGAAATAGACAAAGGCTTGTGTTTTAAATTAAGAGACCAAACACATAACATTTAATGAGCACTTAAGTTGTGAGAAGTTGCCAAACAGAAAATAAAGTATGAACAGCATGGTGGGGGTGTAGGTTGCAGTGCTAAATTAGAGTGGTTGGGGGCAAGTTTCAAAACATATCCTTTTGCCTTGAAGAAACTCTTGTCTTCATAGAGAAATTTCAGGACTGACGTTAAGGAGACAAAGATGGATGGTCTTGCCTAGGAAGGGAGACAGCTCTTTATGGACAGATGGGAAACTCCTACAGATGTACAATGCAGGAAGAGAAATGCAGGCTGAACAAGCAGCATGTAAGAGGCATGATCACAAGAGACCAGACATACCTGCCACATTACATATTGCCAGACTGATTCGAAAGGCAGACTGACATGTAGGAGAGATGAAGTAAGAGAGGATGCTGGGTATAGCTAAAGACTTAAGAGAAGATTATTCAAGCAGCTAGGAGTTATTAAGGGCTTTGAGCTGGGGGATAATTCAACCAGTATCTAGGCCTTAGAATGCATTATCTAGTGTGAGGAATTTCTGTATTGGGCACTGAGAAGGGGTATAATCAAGATGAACAGAAATCATAGTTGTAGAGAGGTGATAGATTCAAGATAGTATTTAGAAAGCAAACTCATTCACTGGTTGATTACAGAGACAAGCAAGACAGAATTAAGGATGCTTTTCAAGCATTTAGCTGTGATGACCACATGGACAATTAATTAGAATGCGAAGTCCAAAGAGTGAACACTTTGAGAGTAGGTCAGAGGGCAAAAAGGCCCTAGAGTGTTGGGCCAGGCAACTCCACTTATTATGGAGGAAAATAAAGGTGATTAAGATACTTATGAGTCAGTTGTGGGTATAACTGAACAGCGAAGGACATTAGATGGAGTGCACTAAAAGAATTACATTGAAAGAGCTCTTATCATTCCATCTCAGGAAACCAAAACTGACCACAAGCCATTGTTGAATCAACACTCCTAAAACAAGATGGATTCAGTATCTTGAGATTCAGGAGTCCACAAAGCTCCACAATGGTCTGCATCAGTCAGACCTCTGTGCTCATGACTCCACTAGGGCCAGATACCTCATCAGGGCTACCAGGTGTTTCTGGTAAGCATTGTTGTTGTCCCAACTCCCCATTACTGACCATACTAATGCACATTCTGGGAGTTTTAACAACTGTATTAAGACACTGCTCTTATGGCTCCTATTGTACACATTAAGTCCCTCCCATCTCTCCCCCTATATAGCCCTTCCTATTCCAAATAATGCTTGGGTGATATGAAAAAAAGTTGGGGAATATATTAATTCAAAAGTCTACTGAAAAAAAAAACATAATATATGTATGCATGTGTACAGCAGGAGGCTATATAACAAAAAACACAGTGCCAGACTGGGGAAAACCCCATTTGTGTTATTGGTCAGGGTACTCCAAGAGACCCCCAAAATAGCACAGACTATTGCCACAGCCCTGGATTACTTCCCAAAACTTGAAGGTAAGACTATATTCCTTGTCTTAATGATAAGCTTCATAAAGCCATTCTTGTACTTTTCATATCTCAACCATATTAATGCTTCCACTCTGTCCTCCCCCCAATTAATCCTTTTAATTCCCGAGGCACTCCTCCTTCTATTTTCATGTTCTATATACTTACATAATTTCATGTATCTGTATAGAATCTTGGAACCACAAATGATAGAAAACATGGGATGTTTATCTTTTCTGAGCCTGAATTATATGCCTAGGCTGATTCTATGATTTGGTTATTGTGAATAGTGCTGTAAAAAAGTGAATATTAAAGTATTCCTGTGGCATGCTGATGAAGAGTTCTCCAAGTATATATATGCCAAAGAGTGGTATAGCTGGGTCATACAGTAATTATAAGAGGTTTCTAAGGATCTTCTGTGCTGTCTTCCAAAGTAGTTGGACTAATTTCTATTCCCAACAGTACTATATAGTGTTCCCTTTTCCTTGTATCCTCTCCAGCATTTGTTGTTATTTGTTTTCTTATTGATATGGATTCTGACAGGGTTAAGATGGAATCTTGACTTTTTTTTAATGTGCATTGATTGCTAAGGAAGTTGAATTTTTTTCATATGTTTATTGGCCATTTGTACTTCATTTGAGAACTGTTCAATTCATTAACCCATTTATTGGTTGGATTATTTGGTTTCTTGATAATCTTGAGTTCTTTGATTTGTGCATTTTTGTTCTTTGTTAGATGTATAGATAGCAAAGATTTTCTCCCATCCTTTAGTCTGTCTCTTTACCCATTTTTTTTTTCCTTTGCTGTGCAGAAGCATGCTAATTTCAAGCAAAGCTATTTTTAATTTGCGGCTTTATTTTCTGAGCTTTCAGACTCCTTTTCAGTTACCAGTGTCTATACCTTGAAACATTTTCTATATTTTCCTCTTTCACTTTCAGAGTTTTAGGAATTACATTAACATCTCTGATCCATTTTGAATTGGTTTTTGTAGAAGGTGACAGATATGGATCTGTGTTCATTCTTTGACAAGGGTATCTACAGTTTTCTACTTGCTGAAGAGTTTGCCTTTTCTCCAATATGTGTTTTTGGTATCTTTGCTAAATATCCGGTGGTTGTATTTGTGTAGGCTTATTTCTGGGTCCTCTCTTCTATTCAATTGATCATCAAATATAAGTTTTTGTCAGTGCCTGTTCCAGTTTACTTCTCTGATGCTGTGATAAAACACTGACCAAAATGAACATGAGGACAGAGGGTTTACTTGGCTTACACTTCCAGGTCATAATCCATCACTGAGGCAAGCCAACTAGGAGCTCAAAGCAGGGACTTGAAGGAGAGCTTCAGGAGGAGCACTGCTTACTGGCTTGCTTCCAGGATCATATTCAGCTATATTTCTGATTTAACACAGGCTCAATTGCCCAGGGACGACATCACCCAGAGTGGGCCAGTTCCTCCTGTATCTAATGCAATCAAAAAAATGCCTCACAGACATGACCACAGACCAGTCTGATGGAGGAAATTCCTCAGTTGAGGTTCCCAGTCACTTTAGTTGGCAAAAACTAACCAACGTAGGCCTATTGCTATTTTCCTTACCATGGCTTTGTAGTAAATCTTGAAATGAGGCATAGCAATTTCTCCAGAGTTACTATGTTTTTCACTTTTTGCTCAGTGTTTCTTTGAGTATTTGGGACTTTTGTGCTTCCATATGGGTTTTAGTATTGTTTGTTCTATGTCTAGAAAGAACACCTTTGGAATTTGATGCTGTGTTTAATTTTTAAAAAATTATTTTCACTGAATTTTTGCAAATTCCATACAATATGTTTTAATCATATTTAGACTCCCTGCTCTATCCGCACCTTCTTATAGTCCCCTCACCACATTTCATATACTTTGTCATATACATTGAAGTTTATTGAGTCAAATTTGTGTCCCTGAAGCCTGGTTAACTTATCTAGCACCACACCCTTAAGGAAAATTAGCTCTCCCTCTCCCAGTAGTTATTGGTTGCCAATACCTCCCCAGCTAATGTTGGGGCTTCTTATTCACTTCCCCATTTGTATGCTGGGATTTTGTCTGGCTTGAGCTTGCATGGGCCTTGTGCATGTTGTCACCATTGCTGTGAATTCATATAAGTAATTTCCTAGATGTCTGGAGAACTCTATTTCTTGGTGGTTACCCACGATCTCTAACTCTTACCATCTTTCCACCGCCTGTTCTATAATGGCCCCTGAACTTTGGGTGGCAAAGGTGTGATAGGTGTTCAATTCAGGGATAAGCACTCTGTAGTCTCATTCTCTGCAATTTGGCCAGTTGTCTTTTGGGTTAATAATAATCTGTTGTATGAGGAAGTTTTATGTGTGAGAGTTGAGAAATGAATTAATATTCTTTTTGCCCCTTGTTCTACTATGTTCCTTGAGCTTCAATTGCATATGTGTCTCTTGGAGCTAGGAACCTCACAGACACTTTTTTTTTTTTGCATTTGATCAGTTGTGGAACTTCATAATAGTCTCTATCTGTTGCATAAACTTCTTTAATGAGTGGTGAGAGATGTACTTGTCTGTAAATATAAGGATGCATATTTAATATACAGTAAGAAATTAAGTTGGTCTAGGGATGTGACAAAAGTAGGTTCTCCTCTAGGGCCTATGCCATCTCCAGCTATATGTATTTGACTATGCTTACAGTACCACACATGAGTCCCTCTCATTGATCAAGTCTTAAGCCCAAATAGAGAGCTGTTGACTACCCGAAAGATAAAAGTGCCACTGCTGCACCAGTAGAGATTATTTTCTGTACTGGTCATTGTTGCAATGTATAGACTTCACAGCTGGATGTGATCATTGATTGATCTTTTCCATTAGCAGTTTGTATAGTGCCTTCTGATACTATGATAGCTAGTCTTCAGGGAGGAGTCTTCTAGCTCAGTTCCAGCTCAACTGCTCCAAGTCCTATGACTGACTGATTCCTCCATGTTCTGTCTTCAGCAATAACATCTTACATTTAAATTCTGGGAGGCAATCAAGGACTATGGCAATAGTTTTATTATTTTAGAGGAGTCTCTTGGACCACCCTGATCAAAAACTTGAGGGGAGATTTCCCTTGCCTAGTACTTTGTTTTTTGTGATAGAGCCTTCAGCTATGCACACACACTCACATATATATTGTATGTGTACTTTCAGTAGGTGCTTGAACGAATACATTTCCCTCTGCTTTTTCACACAGCCTAAGCATTAACTTTTTATTACACGTGGTAATATATCATTTTTTTACAATGTTAATTCTTTTGGTCTATTAGGATGAGAAGTCTCTTCATCATTCAGCGTCTTCAATTCTTCTCCTAATTGTGTTAAAGTTTTTCACTGTGGAAGTCTTTAACTTCCCTGGTTAGGCTTATTGCAAATCATGTTTTTGAAGTTATTTTGAATGGGACTGTTCTTCTCAGTTCTTTTTCATTATGATCATCACTGATATATAAGAAGACTTTCAGAGTACCTAAATGTGCTGTGTAGGCTCCTAAGGGAGAAGAGTAAACAAAAGTCTTACCCAGCTCTGAATCCTGTGAGCTAGAATAATGATCACCTTCGAGAGACATGCCTATGGGTACAATAATGGTATGAATGTTCTGAGAGTAACCAACTGCTTTTTGATTGTCTGCTGCAAAGGAGGGAACTGTATGCCTGGCACTGTAAATCTGCCAAAAAAATTTGTGGTTTGGGAGATGACAATCCATTGGGAGAGAAATGATTAGCAGTACTTTGCTAAATTGGCATAGTATCAATCTGTCTATGAAATGCTTATCTCTATACCCACGGATTGGACTAGCTCTCATTACACAAAAGAAAAACTTTTTTTTGCAACAGATAGAGGTTACTATGGAGAATACAATTTTTCCAAGTGTGGAGAACAAATGTTTGTATAATGTTTAACCTCAAACGTAAGACTGTAAGAGCCAGACATCAGGAGGACTTCTGTAAAACATTGTCTTCTGGACACAACAAGGCTATTGCACTCATACACTCACAGGAGCTATGGTTACCTGCGTGAGATTTGTACAACATCAAGCCAGTCAACATTCTAACATGGATAAGGGAGTGGCTTGTGGAATCCCACCACAAGCTGAGGAGCTATTGGCAGGTGATGGATGCTGGGGGAGGAAAAGTCTTTTCCTCAGGAATGTGGCCTCTGGTAGGCTATCCATGTTCCAATAAATGGTTTTGCATCCATGCATATTAGAGTAGAACTAATTTGGTGATTAGTGGGTTCTAAACAAAGAAGAGGAAATGAAGTTGAATGGGAGATTTGGAAGTACATCCTGGAGGAGTTGAGGGGGAAGCACAAAAAATTCCGGAGAGCCAAAACAATCCTAAACAATAAAAATGAGCTGCAGATATTACCATCCCTGATTTCAAATTATATTACAGAGCTATAGAAATTTTAAAAAGCATGGTACTAGCAAAAAGAGACAATTTCAATGGAATAGAATTGAGGGTACAGGTTTAAGTCCATAAATTTACAGTCATCCGATTTTTGGAAAGGGGCTAAAAATAAACATCAGCAAAAATACAACATCTTCAACAAATGGAGCTGGTCAAATTGGATAGTTACATGTAGAAGAATGAAATTAGATCCATATCTCTCAAACTGAATAAAGCTCAAATATAAAGGATTTTAACATAAGACCCAATAACCTGAGTCTGATAGAAGAGAAAGCAGAGAATATACTAGAACTGCCATCCTGAGTGAGGCAACCAGACACAGAAAGATAAATGTCACATGCGTTCTCTCATAAGTGGATGCTAGCTTTGAATCTTTAGATATATGGAAAGATTTTCAATTGGAAAATCCATAGGGTTAAGAAACTAAAAAGGGGCCTGGGAAGGGAAATAAACTGCAGTGACATAAAGGGAGAAAGGGGAATTAAGGAGTAGGAAGGGTTAAATGGGGTAAAGAATGAAAGGTCAGTGCCATGGGAGTATGAGGAAGGATAGCTAACATTATGGCTTTTAAAAAAGTTATATAGAAACCCACTACCATAAAATCGTCTTGAAATGCATGCATATACAATATAAAACAAGTTTAAATGTCCCTAGTATATATCACAGGCTAGCAAAAAGCCCACTGCCAGCAGTGGACACTGTCTTTTGGAGTTGTTGACCAGGGGCTTCCATAAACCTTCAAACAATGCTGGCCATTGCTATTGCTCTTCAGCTGCTATCCAGAACATGACAGTAAGACTTTATTGCTAAAGTCACTACCTAATGTGAGTCACAGAAAAAAACATGGAGAAATCAAACTGACACTGGCCTCGAAGCTTCATCTCTCTATGGGCTACCTTTCATAGTGTTGGAAAGCACTATGCATGCCACTAGAGGAGAAAAGTAACCTTGTCCAGCTGTGAACTCCGTGAGCTACAATAACGACTAGTCTGGCAAGATCTGCCCACTGGTGCAATAGTGGCACAAATGTCGTGGGAGTAACTAGTCATTTTCTGATTGAATTCAAGGCCTGCTTTACATGATGGAGTCCATAATTGGTACTTGTTATCAGGACCAAGAAGTTATAGCTAGACCGGTCAAGGGCCACAAGGGTGACCTTATTGCTATTATCCTGCTAAATGGAAATAGTGTTAAACTGACTCTTAATAATGCATTGTTATACCTATAGATTAATATATCTCTCAACTCTCACCAAAAAAGCTTCTTTTTGCAGTAGATGGAGAGTAACACAGAGCCACAACTGCTCGATGTAAAGAAAATAAGGGACTGTGACACACTTGGCCCTAAATGGGACCCTCTTCTCCCAAGGTTCAGGAATCATTGTGGGAGAGGGGATGAAAAATTATAGGAGCCAGAGGTGGTGGATTAATATAAGGAAACTGTGTTTTCTGGACGTAGCATGGGGGTTGCACATATGAACCTACAGCACTGTGACAGCATGCATGCAGAAGACCTGTGCAAACCCAAGTCAGATAAAAACCCAGCATGGATAGGGGAGGTGGGAAAGAATCCCTAGCTGTGTCTGAGGAATTATTGACAATTGATAGGTGCTACAGAGGGATAGTCAGGCTTTGTTAAGGTTGTGATGACTGGTAGGTTGACAAGGCTCCAGGGGATGAACCCACAACCAAGAATACTTGAGGAACATAAACTAGATTCGATATGCTTTAAAAATTAATAGAGGGCATGAAGTCTGGAGTGGGTAAGTGAGGTGGAGGTGGAGATGGGGAAAGAAGCCTGAATATAATCAAAATATATTTTATAAAATTCTGGAAGTATCAATAAAATATTTTTAAAATATAATAAACCTTCTCAATAGTGGGAAAAAAGAGGGCATGAAGTTGAAAAAGGGGCCCAGAAAGAAATCTTGATTTGTGAATATTGAACTGTCCTTGCATTTCTGGGATGAAGCTA
>NW_008341028.1:1868217-1980238 GCF_000622305.1 Nannospalax galili | reverse complement strand
TTCTTCTTCTTCTTCTTCTTCTTCTTCTTCTTCTTCTTCTTCTCCTTCTTCATTTTGTCTCTGCCTGGTTTTGGTATTGGGATGATACTGGCTTCAAAAACTTAATCTAGAAGAGTTCGTTCCCTTTTTGTTTTACATAATGGTATAAGGAGCATTGATGTTAGTTAACTCTTATTTAAAATTTTGGCAGACTTTCACTGCTTAAGTAAATTTTGTCAGATATTCATAATTTATCAAAATCCTTCCTTTGCAGAAGAATTTGTTCTGTGATAGCCTGGTGTCCATGCTTAGTAGAGAAATTTTCCCTCTGCTACCACTGGTAATAGTGAGCTGTGACTTACAAAGCCCATTCTAAAGTCAGCTAGCTCTAAAATGTGTTCTTCAGAGTCTTATTTATGTTGCTGTCGGTGGTCAGCTAGCTTCTTACAGCCTCCTTCTCTGGCCAAAGCTCCATCATTTGAACCAACACCAAGAACATCAAAGGTGTCTTCCTATGGAAGATTTAAAGTCATTTTTGGCAGGAAATTACATTTGACTGTTTTCCATCTCCTCCCTCAAATGGTCCTTCACCCAAGGGTTTAACATTTCTACCATCCAGCCACCCCTCCCTCCCACTTTGTGACTTTAATTTATGGATTAGAATTACAGGTCTAACTGATGCTGAGTCTGGTGGAATTATGGCTTCTCCTTATGTGTAATATATTTAAATCAGTGAACTAGAAAGTCATGTTTTTCTTTTTCTCTTAGTAACTCTCAAGAGATTGTTAACAATAGCCCTAACACTTCCAAATGTTTTAAAGGGCTACCATCAAGTAATTAAAGATGCCTAACTTTGTCTATAAAATTAAATTAACACATCCCTCTAAAACAATGCTAAGAGAAAATAAAAGCATAAATTTAAACCCAACGTTTGAAAATCTATTGAAATAACTGCAGATACTAATATGTTAAGTGTGATTTTTAAGGTTAAATAGGGGTTTTTCTCATGTGATGTGATTGTCTGGAAGAAACCTGGAAATTCATTTTAACAAAGGGTGTGCTTCAAATGCCAGTGATTGGTTATTTGTGTCCGTGTTTGTTGTTATCCCACTTTCAGAAGGAGTAAATGTGGTCTACAATCTTTTCTTCTATAGCTTCCAGATTCCTGGAAGTCAAAGGCCAGTACAATAATATTGACAAGAAAAATTATATAATTTCTAGGAGATACTAAAAGAGCAGTTGAGGAAAGACGTGCAGTTTTTCAGAGGCAGATGATTTCCAAGAGCAAAGGACCAAGTCAAATATGTGAGTGACATAAGCGGTGTGAAATCTGGCTGGCTGAATCAAGTTTACATTTGTTGACAGGTCTACTCCAGGGAAAGAGCCAGAGCAATCATAAGGTGCAGCCTCGGAGAAAACATTCCAGAACAGATATTCAGGATGCTGGGGACATCTGGGTATTTTAAACATTCAGTGATGTGACTATCAGGAATGAGTTCATGACTAAAGACAGTTTGAATGATTGCCAAGTTGATACAATTGTTGAACAGGCAAGAATGGTCACTCCTTGACTTTGGGACCTAGTGTTGAAGGTTCTTAGATCAAAAGACAATTTCTTCATCTGCTCTGAAAA
The DNA here is from genome assembly GCF_000622305.1 of Nannospalax galili. Classification (NCBI taxonomy): domain Eukaryota; kingdom Metazoa; phylum Chordata; class Mammalia; order Rodentia; family Spalacidae; genus Nannospalax; species Nannospalax galili. The sequence continues at coordinate 1,978,626 of NW_008341028.1, read as the reverse complement.
GTGGCTTTTTAGAAAGCTAAATGTGAACAGAAAGACTAGATGAGGAACTTACTGGCTAAACCTGCAGTTCCAGTATGATCACTAAAAAGGTGAGCTACTGTGGAATTCTAGAGCCAGGATTCCCATGAGAAAGTAAATGGGTTCTAAAAAGAATCAAGAATCACACAATGACCACTTACAACTTATTTCCTATTTATAATTTCTATTTTTAAATCATGAGGTTTTAATAAGAGTAAATCTAACCCAAAATTGTTCTCAATAAAAACACATGCATAAAATAATTTCTTAATTTTTAATAGTCTGGGTTATTTTTATTTTTATGATGTCAGGTGACTTTCCAAATTACAAAAAAGAGCTAGCTCCAGTTCCAACATGGACCCATTAATATGTGAAGGCAAGCTTGAGATACATGGTGGATTTTCCAACTTATGTTTGAGAGATTCTTAGCTTCATGAAACTGGACACCTCCCACTATAGAATTTCTCTCTCTCTCTCTCTCTCTGTCTGTCTGTCTGTCTCTCTCTCTCTCCCTCCCTCCTTCCCTCCCTCTCTCTCCCTCCCCTCATCTTTCACTATGCAGTTAGATAGACAGCTCTTACCATGTCCTGCAGCTCGGAATACTGACATAATGAAGAAGGACTATTGAATATGCTACAGGGCGGACAGCAGCCACATGAGTTTCCGGGATTAGCTATCAGGGATGGGGACAGTGCAGGCTGAATCTTCCCCTGGTTAGAAGAGAAAAGGGTGGGAGACCTTAGCCGGCTTGGTACTTGGGTCAGGTTGCAGTGTCTAACTTTCTTAGTGTTAGTCTTAAAAATCTCTTCTCTGTCTTTTCATTGTTGCTGGAAGGAATTTAATATCCTTTCACTAGAACTTTCCTTTAAATTGCCCAATTTCATAATGAAACTAAGAGTTTTAGTATTTTTTAAAAAATTCAGGATTCTTTGGAGATTATGAGACTTCATACTCTCCAACAAGAGAAATATAGTTGAATTTGAGATTATGGGATGTGTTCACACTGGTCTCTAACATGCAACAATCAATCTTGCCCAGATTTTGTCCTTAGAGAAGGAGCAAGCTGACAGTTCTATGTGAAGGTCGTGATCTTGCCACCAACATGGTCGTGAGATGATTTTTAAGGACTACCTCTTTATGACACCCCAGATTTGCTCAGAAAAGACCCAACTGGAAGTGCTTCACTAGGACAGAACCCTACTAGAACAACCGAGTCAGTGACACAAATCTAAGGACTGTGTGTGAGAAAGGAGGAAGACTTCCCTCTGCCCTCAAGGGCCATCTGTTTATGCACTTGTTTGTTCATTCTTGCAATAAATATTTACTGGAAAGTTGCCTACTAGGTAAAGAGACACATTCCTGGACTTAATGAGCATGCGGTCTGGCCAGGAAGATTTCAAAAAAGTCAAATGAGTCCTGTAGAGTGTGGTCACTGATGTAATGTAGCTACGATGAAGTGCCGTGGGAAGGAGGGACGAAATTCACCAGTCAGTCCCTGTTTCAAAATAAAGGACTGCCGGTGGTCTTGTAGGATAAATAAGAACTGGCAGAACATTCCTGTCTGAGGGAAGTGTACATACACAGACTCAGATGCATGAGGAGCATGCATGTGGCATCCGGAAAGAGGAAGTAGGCGACAAGAGCTTAGATTTTATGGCACCGATAAGGCAGCCCACTGAGATTTCAGAACTCTCCAGCTTCCTTTGTATTCAGATACTGCATTTCTCTTTACAAGACGGCCACAGCCTTAAATTCTATAGCACATATAATGTACTAAATGCTGTCTGGCACATCCGCAGCACACCAAACTTAGTAACTCAGTAGAATATCTAAGTGACCATGGGTTACAGAGATGATTTGGGTTTTCTTGTAAGAGATTCATCCTTTTTAAAGCTGTGTCCTTCCTAGCGTTAGGCTTGAACCTATTCATTCATCCTGCAGACACCCAGGCTGGGTCAGCTTCACGGAGGCTTGAATGGGAATATCGATTTCTCAAGTTGTTAGTATATTTCACAAGTCCTATAATTATGGAAGCTGTTAGAGTCTTACAATTCACTGATCCTATGGCCAGGAGCTGGGAACCTTTCTTTCCCATTTTGGGTGGATGGGTAAGGAGCCGTGTGGTGGAAGTGGGTGAGTGACAACAAAAGAGCAGATGAAAATTTCAGCATAGTCAAGGAGTGTACAACCCCTAAGGATGGGGCATTGGGCAAATGAAGGGAACAAAGTTGGTTTTTAAGGACTACCTCTTTATGACAGTATTGGAACAGAAAATCTAAACTTTATTTGAAAACATAATACAACTAAATTTAGTTACAAAGCCAGTACATTTTTAATACTTTTGCTGACTTTGGGCATCAACAACATTGTCAGTGATCTATAAGGATCTATAAGTACGACAAGACTTTAGAGAGTCCGAGCTACAAGACTCATTTCTGCCTATTAAAATATGAACAGTAAAACTGTCAAAGGGAAAATATCCCTAATTTTCAGAAACAAATATATATTTACACACATATGCATTTATTCTGTCTCTCAAAAAATTAAAGGATGCTCTAGATCCTAAAATATTGCATTCAAATCTATGAGGGATAGAAAGACCAGGAAACAGTAGGACCTTCAAGCTCCTCATGTCTGAATCTGCAGGATACAAGTCAATTGTGGTGGGTGGTAATAACCTTTCCTAGATCTAGTCTTCCCAAAGAAGATCCTGGAGAGACAGAGTCTCCTGAGGGAATTCAAATAGCAAAATCACATGAGCAGGTTTCTAACACAGGTCAGTCCTTTCATCAAAGGAACTGAGCTTGATCAGATAGAGTTGATCATGGAAAATTTGAGAAGGGGTGTGAATAAGCCACTCTTAACCAAGGGAGCAGAACAAATTTGAATGCAGTGACCAACTAGAGGTGTAGGGGTGGGTGGGTGGGTGGTGGTAGGATGTCAATGGCTGGGAAATTACATGTCATCCTGGATGCCCTTGGGATACTTAGGCAAACTTCACCTACTATCATGAGATGTACAGCGAGATGTAAATTTGATGGTGGGAGGTTAAGGGACTTTGAATTTCTTTACAGACAGAACCTTTTTAAACACGCTATATCTCAAGTATCATGTATTTAGAAAACAACCATATTTAGAGAACAGCTGATATCTTGCATATGGATGTATATCACCAAGAGAGACCCTATGAAGATTCATGACCAAATAAATAAGTCTATGAGATGTTCTACTTTAGGACCATTTAAGGAAATAAAAGCCTATGCAGGACCCCAAAAAGAAGTCAAGGCAGTTAGTGAGAGAGGATGGGAAGGGAGGAAAGATGGCCTGGACACATACTAGGAAACTATTTCATGAAAGAAAGGACCAAAGGGGTCAGTTGCTATGGAGAGTTGAGGTCTAAGGAAAAGCTCCTTCAGATATGCACAAGTTCTTAGTAAAAACAAATTATTCTGGTGTGCATAGAAATGAATGGGATGGGCTCTAACAGGGAAAGACAGGGAATAGAAGAGAAATTTGTTCTTCCAAGGTAAGGGAAGCATACACATGCACACTCTGTGAAAGTGAACTTTGCATACTTGGAGACCAACCCATACTTATCAGCTGATGAGGAAAGATTGATAGATGATATATTCAAGATATGTATCAGCATAATGAATAAGTTATAGTCATGGAGGAGATGGGAAGCCCTGGACATAGATATAAGGAAAAGTTTTTATTGAGAGAGAATCCTTCCTTCTTTGAGGCAGCAAGAAAAGTATTAAGTAAAGCATGGGTTATAATTTACGATGGTCACGATGGAAGACTTCAAGGTCTGAGATGCAGGCTAGATGTTGAAAGCAGGGTGGGACCTTTGGAAAGACTGACATCAGGATGAATGTGTAAGCTGCTCGTTACAGGACTCTTGGGTTGTACTGGCACTAATCTGCGTGGACTTTTAAATTCCCAAGGCAACACTTAGCTGGTTCCCCATGAGACACAGGGAAGGGAATATTTCCGACTCTTCCAGGTGGGGTGAGAATTTCTTTGTGTCCAGGAACTATGAAGATGGAACACCTGGAGTTGTCACTTTAACAAGCAGTGTGAGCAGTGATTTGTATGGAGCATAGGTTTCAATATAGATCACATTAAGAAGAATGCATGCACTAGAAGTAGACATGGATGTAGTGGTTGGATATACTATGTGAATCCCCACAGTCAAGTTGTCTCCTCTTCCTTTATCTCCTCCTCCTTCTTTATAAAAGAGAAAAGCCAGTTCTTCAAATCAAACCTTTAAATAACTTTTAGCAGACAGGTCTTCCTTTTCAATCTCATTGTACTTGTTAAGTAAACAGATCACTCTAAAGATGGCTTAGACAAATAATTAAGGAGGTGACCAAATGGTGTCTCGGTTATCCTGAGGGACAGTGATCTAGAAACTGATGACTCACGCTTTGTTTAATAAGTTGGCTAGCTCTGGAGTCTGGCTGTAAGATCTAGGGGCAGCATTATGTCTCTCTGTGTGTGCGTGCACATGCATGTAAAACAGCCAACAAGTAAGTTTCTCTGAGACATATCCCTTTTGTCAGCTTAAGAGATTCTGCAGGAATCAATTAGCCCTGCATGTTTTTCAACAGAGATGAAAATCTGGCAAGTATTACCTCCTAAGCTTCTTTAAGAAAAAATAATATCCAGAACTGGGATTTCATTTGCTGGTTTTTATTCACATTAGACATTCCTTTTGAGGTAAACACCCTTTATCCTGAGCACTGGGTCTCATGATTCCAATGGAAAGTAACTGGTAAACAATCATGGCTTAGGCAAGTCAGAAGAAGATGCTGGAATAAAGAAGTTTTTCGTCATGCATGTGAGGCTAATTCAATGGCCTATGGTAGCCACTTTTCTGAGGATAATTTCTTCAGAATTCTGATAATACCGGAAATAACTAAATATTTTGAAGTTGCACTAATAATTTTCCAGGTAGGCTTTTCTGCATCACAGAGTTACATATCTTCTCTTTGGCCTATTTGTTACCTGCTTTAAAATGTGACAGCTAGTTGTCACTGTCAAGCACTCCAGTGTGAAGGTTGGAGAGCTCTTCTCTTGTCTCATATTTGAATTCATAAAATCAAGAACTTTTTGATCTTCCAGTCCAGTGGTGCTCTATCTCAATGACATGACTCAGTAGAGATAAAAAAGGTGATTGCCAGGCCTGGTGGCACACGGCTTTAATCCCAGTAATGGGGAGGCAGAAGCAGGTGGCTCTCTGTGAGATCGACCTAGGCCATCTGGACTACAGGGAGATCTTGTCTCAAAATCAAACAAATAAAAAACTCAATCAAGAAACTGTGAATGTAGTTATATATAAGCAAATATCTCAACAGTATCAAACAAACCATAAGCAAAATTAAAGTACAAAGTATGAATTCAGAAAAAAATTTCAATACAGATACCAGGTAAAGGATTTATTTCTATATGAAGAAGCATTAAAAACATCTCATAAGTAGGAAAAAGCTATGAGTAAGTTCTTTAGAATTAGCAGATCCAATAAATATGAAAAGATGCTCAACTTGATTCCAACCCCATCAGAAAAATGGAAATTCAAGTAATAAAACCTAAACCACAGCCAGAAAGATGGCTCTGTGTGAAAGGTGCTTACTAAGCTGACAACTTGAGTTTGAGCCTCCTACTGTGTACTGACTGTACTGTGGAATGAGAGAGCTGATCCTCTGAAAGATAGCCTGTGACCTCCACACATGCACCTCCCCCCACAACAAATAAATAAATGTAAAAAAAAAAACCCTGGAAAACCCCAAATGGCAAACATGAAGGAGAATGGGAGCCACGTGACCGGGATATGGAGAAAGGAGTTCACTCACAAGTTGTTGAATGAGAAAACAATTGGCAAATATTTATTAAAAATAAAATCCTCTAGACTTCGACCAGTAATCTCAGCCTTGGGAATGCATTCCATAGAGACCAATATTAGTATTATAAGTACTGATACAGAAATATAACTGCGGTTCTATGAGTAATGCCAAAAATCTGCAAAAATCTCAGAAACGGGACAAAAGAAACAGTTTGAGGTGCATTCATACCCTAACACTTTCTTAACATGGTCAATATCAGTTGATTTGGCAATATCTTATTTTTCTCATTGCTATCACAAGATACCCTAGAAAAACAATTTAAAGAAGAAAGGATTTAGTTTTGCTCACAGTTTGAGGGTACAGTCCATCAAGGCAGGGAGGGCATGGCAGCAAGGGATTAAAGCACCTTATCTTATTGCGTCTAAAGCCAGGAAGCAGAGAGAGAGGGATGCTGGTGCTCAGCTCTGCTTCTCCTTTATTCAGTCCAGGACTGCAGTCCATGGAACGGTCCAACTCACATTTAGAGTGCATCTTCCCACTTCAATTTAACTCAATTTAGAAACTCCCTCACAGTAACGATGTCAGCATGTACAAGACCCATGCAAACTCAGACAAAAACCAGCATAGAACTGGGGAAATGGGCAGGAGGCCACAATGTTGGTGAGGAACTATTGGAAGCTGATCATTGCTGGGTAAGGCAGAGTTGATACTTTCTAAGAGATTGGTGCTAGATGGCCTGAACAGGCTCTAGTGGATGAACTCATGCCAAGGGACACCTGGGTACACAAACTTGACTCAATAGGCCTTAACATGTATGACAAAATGCATGAAGGCCTGTGGGTGGGCTATGGGGGGGTACAGATAAGGAGGGAGGACTAAATATGATTAAGATGCATTATATGACAGCCACAAAATTTAATGCAAATATTTATTAAAAATAATAAAGTAAAATAGAATCCTAAAATAAGTAATAGACAAAAAGTTAAAAAAAAAAACCTCCCTCACAGACATGCCCAGAAGATGATCTCTTAGGTGATTCTAGATCCTGTCCAGTTGACAATGACTATTAGCCATAACAGGTAGCATTAAATTGGGAAACAAGCAAGATGTCGGAATATATGCATGTATTCTGATATTAAATTAAAGGCATAACCATGACTTAGAATAATATTTAGACTTATATATATGGCTGCTATAACATGAAGAAAGACACATAAAGGTATATACATATCAACTTTGTAACACTGATTACTCTCAAGAGAAAAGAGAGGAATAATTGAAGGAAACTCCACAAATTTGATCATCAGTTACAGTTAAGTCACTTCCCTAGTATAACAGAGTTTCTGCATGCTATTCAAGGTGAAATACTTCATTGTGATATATGGCAGGGTGACCTTTCAGGTGATTTAAGCTTTATTACTTTTTTTTGTATTTTGCACATTTAATTTTATTTTTGGAATTATTATAGGGAAATATCTATTCCTGGGTTCCATGAGAGACCAGGAAACCAAATCTCTGAAAATAAGAACTCTCTAGTGGGTCCTATGCTTTGTAAAATATTTTGGAAGTGAACAATTCGCTTTCAAAGAGGCCACAGCAGCACCCTGAGGTGGACTTCTATCTAGCCTTGTGTGGATGATTTCAGGGGTAAGATACTGCTTATCAGGGCTCTTTCACTTCTGGGCCAAATTTTTCTTTATCCTGTTAATGAAATGACAAGTGATTCAGGTGTCTGGCGAGAGCTGTCATGGTCAGTGCATGTTTTCTCCTCTGTGTGAACCCTCTTTAGAACATGGAGACTTTCATATCTGAGACAGTGTCAAATGAAGAGGTCGCTAGGGAGGGTGACCATGTTACTTATCATCTATATTGGAGCACATCTGAAAATGAAAGGGGCTCCATTTGGATGGAACCTGGGGTGGTGACTGGGTAAACTTAGATGTCTGGTCACACGCTGACATGCCATGTTTGCTCTGTCCACATCTGCTTAAGGGTCTAGCATATTCTCTGCTCATCTGGTTGCATGAGTGTGTCAACAACAACAACAATGAAATCATCACACTGATGAGTATGGCAATCAAAGAAAGAGATTAGACATTATCAGTCTTTGAATGCTAAGTAAGTTCAGTCCCATGAACTTGTCCTTGGTGGCTCTTGAAATGGTTATTACTTTCTAGGACACAAATACTTTAAAGAATATTTCCATGGCCTGGCATGGTGGCACACGCCTTTAATCCCAGCACTCAGGAGGCAGAGGCAGGCAGATCTCTGTGAGACACCACCCAACAACCCACACAAAAAAAAAAAAAAAAAAAAGAAAAAAAAAAAAAGGGCCCTTTTTTCAAAAAAAAAAAAAAAAAAAAAAAAGGGGGGGCTGGCTTTTTCCTTAAAAAAAAAAAAAAAAAAAAAATCCATTATTAAAGTCTTTTTTATATTTGTGTGTATAACTTTCTATTTAAAGGTCGGGGAATATTTTTCCCATTTTCTTTAAGTGACATATGAACATTCACACAACCTTAGGCTTTTCTAACACAGGCCCCCATTGTCGGTGATGGCAAATGCAGAGCACAGAACGTTGGGAAGGAAACCACATGTTTATTGACCTTTAAGCTTTATGAGTATATTGGCAGCACCAATAGATCTTTGTGAGGTCATGGGACACAAAGTAAAGATTATTTCTTAAAGACTTGACCGAAGTGTGGGCCCTTGCAGCACAGTAGGGTTGAGACCCACCCCCATTCCCAAATATTTAATCCATTCTTTGTTAATTAGTGTTCTAAGGCCCTTGAACACTGTCTCAGTTGTTTCTTCAAGACTCCAGCTATACCTCACTATATAGATAGAGCTGAGTGATGGGTAGAAATAAGGTTAGTGAAGATGCTTAGACCCCATGTGGACACTGACATCACGGCTTGATTATTTCCATTCTAAAACTTGGTCAGATTCTGAAAAACAGCCAGTCCCCAGCAACAAGCAAGGTTGCTGTTTACACTTGCAAGAAGCTTCTGCAGACAGTGCCACTTCTTGTCTTCTTTGGTCATCCGCTTTATGGTATAAATTAATGGCCTTCTTGGCTTGGCTGAGAATGCTGAATTCCTCTTCTCAGAGTCACTTTTCCATAACGACACAGTCTTCTTCAACACGTCTTCAACACATCCTCACTCCTACACTGGCAAGAAATAAAGCAAAGAACATGAATGTTCCGAGGCCTGGAGGAAAATCTGGTTTGAAGCCTCGGCCTCACCGCTCCTAGAGAGGACATGTGATAAATGTGGCCGGTTGGCTGCAGGTGGAGAGGGCCGGGCTGGGGGCAAGGGATGCTGCTCCCACAGACGTGCTTCCCTGGGTGGAGTTGCTGCCGGGGCACTGATGTGACAATGTGTGTTTCAGGCTGCCCAGTTCTCTCCTTCCTTTTCATGTCTTGGTGTGTCTTTGGTTTATTGTGACCACCCATCTTGCATTCCATGGACTAGTCCCCAGAGTCAGTAATTAGACGGTCATGTTCTAGTATGCTGGTCCCATCTCTTTCTGCCTGCTCACTCACTGACTTTCCACCTTCCCTGAACACTAGACTTGCCCCGATGTCAGCTGTCGGACTTGGACCTTCAGTATTCTCACTCCATCAGAAGAACCCTAATTGAGATACGGATGGGAAGAATGAGTTACCAGGTGAGACAGGCATTCCTGTATCATGCACACAGCCATGCTGAACCGCATTTCTGCTCGTTTTTCACTGAGGTAGTCTCCAGGTATCTTTTTCCCATCTGTGTAGTAGACATTGAATATATCTGAGCATTTTATTTTTCCTGCTCCTCAGTCCTTCCTGCTCCACTATTCCCCACACATCATTTTCTTAATTTTAGTCACTTCTTACTACAACCAAGGAATCTAAGCTTTGGAATGTTTCAACCAGATGTTTGACAGAATTTGCTGTAGAATATTAGATTCTAAGAGAAAACCTAAATTGAATTCTTAGTTCTTTGGGATGATTTAGTCGTTGATGTGAGTTTGTAACCCTTCAATACACATTTCAAAAGGTATCTCTGTTGCTTTTCCTTGACACCCAATAGATTTTCAGTGGATGATGAAATACAGGCTAATTTTAGCACGGAAGCAAATAAACAGAACAAGCAGTAATGCATTCTAAATAAAATAAAAGTGATCTTTGAAAAAATAAATTCTCAATTTAAATATTTGTACCACTAATCTTTTCTGTTGCCTGAAAACTGAGCTGACTCTGCTTGCTAAATCATTAGTCACTGAGATAAATATTGTTCCCCTGTTTAACAGGAAGCCAAATGATGTGGACTAAACATAAGCAGTCCTGTCTCCGAGACATCCAGCTACATGGCTGATGTGTCTAATAGGGGTTTAGTGAGCACAAAGCAGTCCCCCTTCAGTCTACAGAGTGGACATGTTTGACTGAAATTCTCAGAGGTATCTCTGTCTTCCTTTCTGTTTACTGTTGTCCTTAGCAGTATCCAGACACATTTCTAGCTTTCAAATAAAGATAAACCCAGGGACTCTCCCAAAAAGAGTACAACAGAAACAATTAACTCCAGCACTAATTATTTAGATAGTCTACATGTTTATTGAGTAGTAATTTTCAGAATATTAGGTGCTTAAGATATAGAGCTAAGGATGTGTGACTTACCTAGAATCAGCTTACTGCTGCCACAGGCTCAAATCATCATTCATGAACCTTAAGAAAGGTCCACCTCTATATAATTATTTTCCTGTTTACTTCTATTAAGAGATGGTTTTGTTTTCAAAATCAGTTCCCAAAGGTCAGTGTAAGAGAAGCACAGTTTCAAGACAACAGGCCAAACGGAAGAATGAAGAAAGACCAGTGGTGGGGACACTCATCCGCCCTCTGCATCCAAAGCTTCTTAGTCTTTTGCTTTCTCATTCCTACAAGGGATTTCAGACCTTGCTTGTTCTGACAGAGCTCCTTTGACAGCTTACTCAAAGTGAGCTGGGTGTGCTTTTGTCTGCAGGCATCCATCCTTTATATCAGACAGGAGGAGCACGTTTTATATTGTCTGAAGTCATTTATTCTCCATGGTTGCTGCCTATAATTTCTGTTCTATTGATAGTGACTATGCTCCAAATTCTCCCATGCTAATTACCCCACTAATTGATCTTCCTTCGACTGTAATTGTGGACAATGCATTGTTACTTCCCATTCACTTTAAAGATTATTCTCATATGGCTTTTACTCCAATATTGGTGAAACAGCTCTTGCCAAGGACATCTTGTGGAGTCCATATTCCTAATTCCAATAAATTTCAACATAAATCTTGAATATAATACAGTGTAAATTCCAACATAGTTCTTTCAGTTTATTTATTTTTGAAGCATATTTAAATTAATATTTAAATTGTAAATTGGTTTAAAATGTCAAATGATGCTATAAATACCAGCTCTTCCTTTAGGACCTCTACTTTATGACTCAGAACCCACCCCCATCCCCCTGTGGAGGCTGGCAAGTCAGGATTCATTCTACTTCCACATCTGAATTTCTGGAGTTTTAAATTTTTCCAGGTTTTAGTGTGATCCTATTTTCCTTCATTTTGTTGGATCCTTTCTGGTTCTGTGTGTGTGTGTGTGTGTGTGTGTGTGTTTATTGAATTTTTGTGTATTTCATATAGAAAATTAATCTTAATTATCTTTATACCCCCTTCCCTATGGGCACCCTCCCGTGGTCTCCCACCCCACTGGAATTCATACATTCTATCATTTGTGTTAAGACCTATTGTATCAAGTTAATGTCCCCAGATGTCTCTCAGTGCAAGTTCATCCACTGAGGTCTAGTCAGCCTATCTAGAGTCCCTCCAATTAAGAAGATCAGCTCTTCCTTACCCATCAGTAATCAGCTGCCAATAAGACTTCGACTAAGATTGGAACCTGATGCACATTTCCATCAGGGGTTTGTATAATTCAGAAAAGCATATTTCTACTATTTCTTGTTATATTATTTCTTTGACAGTTCTCCCTTTCTCTCTCTCACACACATTCTCTGCTTTAGACATCCATTTATTCCAGTAATGTAGCTAAAGCCTCTATTTTTTTCTTCAATTTCTAAATTTTCAATTTTATTTTCTACATTATTTAAAGTTGTCTTCTCTTGCATTTTATTTATTTTTAAAAATATTTTATTATTTTTACTTTATGTGTATGAGTGTTATGCCTGCATGTAGGTAAGTGCAACATGTCGTGCAATGCCTGCGGAGGACAGAGGAAGCTGTCGGATTCCCTGGAACTGGAGTTACGAACAGTTGTTAGCTGCCATGTGGGTGCTATGTATGTAGACCAGGCTGGCCTCAAACTCACAGAGATCTGCCTGCCTCTGCCTCCCAAGTGCTAGGACTACAGGCATGTACCACCATGCCCGGTTCTCTTTATCCCTTTTTGGTATCGTTGCTGTTGCCCCTCTGATCTGTAGTCATAATGTGTGTTTCAGTTCTATATCATGTAAGACTTTTTTTTAAAAAAAAACTTTTCCTTCCCTTTATCTGGAAAGTTATTTTCATACATGTAAAACATAATTCATTTGTCCTATCTTTAAACTTACTTAGCCTTTTGGATTTCAACTCGCATGTCTCCTGTGGAAACATCTTTTCATTTACATACTAGATGAGGTTGTCTTGCCATGAACCAAATTATTTCTCTGGGGTAATTATTTCAGCATCTGAATCTAAATTAATTAATGTGACTAGTTTTCCTTTATGAGGCATGTACCTCTTAAAGACAAGGGTCATTTCTATATGAATGAATGGTGGGTTTCATAGACTTTCTTAGCGACCTATTCAGTAAATATATTTACAGCTGTTTTATAGCAACAGAAGCTCTATTTGTGTAGACCAAGTGCCCAGATAAAAATATAAGTTCCTAGAATCCATTGTGGACAGAGTTCTCATCTATTTGTTTATTTATTTTTATGTGTGTGAATATTTTCCCCTCATGTATGTAAATGTATCCTTGTCATGCAATATCCACAGAGGTCAGAAGAAGACATCAGATCCCCTGGAACTGGAATTACAGATGGTTGTTAGCCACCAGGTGTGCTGGAAACTGAACCTAGGTCTTCCTCAAAAGCAGCCAGTGCTCTTAACCACTGAGCCATCTCTGAAGTCCCATATAGAGTCTAACACAGATTTGGCTAATATGACATAAAGTATGGGACTATGAAAATTACTGCTTTCTTGAGCAGTTACCCCATTTCTTCTTTGTTGTCCTTTCTTTATCCCACCCGGAATACAGACATGCAGCCAGTATCAAACAATTATCATGCAGAAATGGGGCAAAAAGCATGAGGATGAAAGCTACATGCTGATAATGAGGACAGAGAATAACCAAGACAGATGGGCACCAAAGAGCCACCACCCCATGCCGGTCTCAGACTCAGACTTCTTGTAGTTAAATTGCTCCTGTCAAAGTTTTATGCCACAAAGCTCACTTCAAGTGCTGTCTGAGAGCTCCAATTCTATTCTATCATAATTCATCCTTAAACTCACTTATAGAGTCTTATGTATTTTTGGATAAATTGTCCTCTGAGTGGCACGCTGGACTGGCAAGAGAATGGATAGATGCCCTCTTCTCTAGCCTTTCACCCACTTACTTCAGACTAATTGGAGCCTAAGGCTCTCCATAGGAGGAGAGGGGCAAAGGGAGACAGTAACCCCTCCCATCCAGTCAGTCAGCCTTAAGTGCATGAGGAAGGGATTAAGGACAGGGATGGGGAAGCCAGAGAGAAGGAAGGTGCTTCACTATCTTGGACCAACTGGCAACAGGTCTGGGAGCTGTAACTGAAATGTAAGGGGAAAGCCCAAGGGTGTGCACACCTTCGTAAGTTCCCCTCACCCCCAGCGTGTGCTCTGTTAGCAAGCCCAGCAAATCGTTTTGCTTCCTAAACTGTGTTTTGGAGGAACATTTCTCGGTTTGTTGTAAGGACATGGGAGGAGGGGGCCATGTTGGGAGCCTGGATGCTGCACTGCGCCACACCTCACAGCAGTAAATTTAACTTACACGTATACTTGACAATATATTCCTTTGACAATAATTAAGATGTGGGTATCTGAATTGTGAGTGAGCTGATCAAAAATTGAATCTTGGTGAAGGTGACACTCAGCCCTGTTTAAAATCTGGCTTGACTGTTGTGTGGTCTTTGCTGCTGACCTTGTGACTATGATGATTTGGCATAAGGTAGACTATGAGTTCACCCAGTTCCTATTCATGTAACACTGACCATATTACTTCCATCAAAGCATCTATATAGTTCATGATCCACACTCCTTTTCAACAGGGGCATTTTTTTGAGTGCTGTGTGACAATCAGCTAACACAAGCTGTCATTGTACATATCCTATATCTGCTTTCCATGTGTTTGAAGCTATCATAACCACCCATGTTGAAGTTATCAGTCTTCTGGCAGCTAATTACTTTAAAACAATCATTTGCTCAGTGGTTAAGAACACTGGCTGCTCTTGCAGAGGACCTGGATTCAATTCCCAGCACATGGTGGTGAACAACCATCCATAACTCCAGTTTCAGGAGATTTGACACCCTCTATTGACCTCTGTGTGTTTTTCATGACATGGGTGTATTTACATACATGTAGACAAAACACTCATACACATAAAAATAAATAAAATTTAAAAAACAATTAAGTGGAATGGCCTTGTTTTTCTTTTTAAAAAGTTAAGTTTATCATATTTTTATTTATTTGTGTGTGTGTGTGTGTATGTGTGTGTGTGTGTGTACACATGCCATGAAGTGCTGTGGTAGAAGTCACAACTTTCAGGAGTTGGTTCTCTTCTTCAACCATGTGGGTCCCAGGAATTGAACTCAGGTCATTGCTTGGCTGCAGATGCCTTTACCTGCTGAGCCATCTTGCTGGCCCCCAAATGTGCCTTTTTTTTTTTTCATTAAGCACTTCTATCAAAGAATTAGGTACTCAAAATACAGTGTTCCCATAGTGATCCTTATGTACCAGTTATGGTAAAATGAGTTAAAGACTTCAGATCTCAACACCTAATCCAATAGCAATTTTAGTTTTTGCCCACATCACTATCACATTGTGTGTCCAGAGCGTCCTCCCACAGGGCTCCCGGAGGAGCTCCCATCCATAATCCCTGATAGTGCTTCTCCTGGCCTCTCATTGGACCCTCTGCATCTGACTGGTGAATGCTGAAGGGACCCAGATGTGAAATGTCCTTCGAGGAGGCTTCAAGGGTGCTTTACATCACCTCTTCCATTGATAAAATTGTCTCATCTTGGCTCACTTAGATGTAGGGTGGGCTTGGAATGAAGTCTACCCGTGAAAGCAGGAGGAAAATGAGATCATTTGCAAACATATTTTTGCCACAGTCTGAAAACGCAACTGGAAAGATATGCATTTGTGTGTCTATATAGTTCTCTCAGCACAATGGCTTTTGCCTTGATTTCTAGCCAAACCCAACCGATTGTTAGAAACAGCTGAAAGGTCATGCTGATCATATATTTTGCTTATTAATACATTTTCCTACCAGTTACAAGAAATCCAAAGCCCCAGTCCATCCCATCCTGAAGATGTGTGTAATCAGAATGACAGAAATAAGTGAACACAAAAAAGCTTAATAACTAAGACAGTACAGTACTTGTGTATTGTGTTAGTTACTTTCTTTTTGCTGTGACAAAATACTGACAGAAGCAATGTAAAGAAGGAAGGTTTGCTTTCAGTCCCAATTTCAGAGGACTTTCAGTCCATCATAGGAGAGGACTTTCCATCATCATAGCATGGTGGTGACTCTGTCATATGGTATGAGTCTGGGACAGAGCTTCTCACATTGTTGCTGAAGAGAGCTGGAACAGACCCAGAGGCAGGTACAGTCTTCCAAGGCCTGCCCTATTCCTCTGTTCCCATCAGCCTGGCCCTACCACCTAAAGATTCCACAGACTTCCAAAACAGTGCCACAAGCTGAGGGGCAAACATTCAAAATTGGAGCACTTGGGGTAATTTCAGATTCAAAGCAAATGCTTCTAAACACAATGGCATAATATGGAACAGTAATTTAGGTATCGTCTTTCGACTCTCCAACATATACAAACTATGTGTAGTATAATCACTTAGTCAGTTATCATCTGTTTAATTTTTCGATCTTCCAGGGAATCATATTACAAGGATTGTGCTGTGAACAGAGATCAAGCCTAGTTTTCTCAGCAATGTGTTCCTAATGTTTGGCCTAGAAGCACACAGTACATATTTGAGGGTAAAATGAGTTCTTTAATGAATGATGGGAGATGCTAAAAAATGAGGCAATAATGAAAAATTGAAAGAACCAGACTGGCATAAAGAACATCATGTCAAAAAAGAAGGATACTTATTTGCTTAAAATCTGAAGACTAGTAGACTATATGTCTACTGCTGTGACCTAAAGCAGATACACAAAAATCTTGTTTTAATTAGGAATGAGTTTTCACTAAAAAGAATATTTGTGTTTAGTTAATGTAGTACATGTTTTAATGTGAGTGTGATGATTTTAATAGCTATTAGCAGAAGTTTGAGGATACACTTTCTGCTGCCTGTTAGAATTGTTGCTAGGAGACTGGAGAGATGGCTCAGCGGTTAAGAACACTGACAGTTCTTGCAGAAGACCCAGGTTTGAATCCCAGTACCCACATGGCAGCTAACAACTGTCGGTAACTCCAGTTCCAAGGGATCCAACACCCTCTTCTGTCCTCAGCGGGCACTGCATGACACAGCTGAACTTACCTACATGCAGCCATAATGTTCATACACATAAAATAAAAATAATAAATAAAATATTAAAAAGAATTGTTGCTAGGGCCTCTATCAACGATCTCTTTCCATTCTCCCCTCTCTTTTCACACTCCCCCTCTCTGTCCCTGTCTCTTTGTCTCTGTCTGTCTGTCTATCTGTCTATCTCTCTCCAAAGAAAAGACTCGGCTATTAACTTATTGATTACTAATCAAAGCATCAGAGTGTTATTATCCCATAAATTTATTGAGCATCTATATTTTATTTTGGATCAAAGTACCCTTGTATATCATATGAATATGTGAATGAATGAAACACTCTACTGTCCTCCATTAGCATATACTCTCATTGAATTTCAATCAAAAGTAAAGAATGCATTCTTAGGGAATATTATACAAAGCTGTGGGGAGTTCTGTGAAAGTAGAAAGACGGAGAAGGCAGTGTCTCTTTTAAAGTTCCATGTGGCTGTCTGGGTGCTGGTATCCACTCACGAGGGCTTGAGTGATGACTTCACCATTTACTAATAGTGAGATCTCAACTTGATTAGCGTCTCTGTGCAATTTTCTTTTATTTTTGCAAATTTAAGAGGGTAACATTTAACTTCAATGTCCTTATGTAAGGTTAAATGGAACATATGTAGCCTAGTGGTTTGCACCCAGTAACCTTCACTAAATGTTACTTACCAACATCAATACCATCATCCACTGACTGGGCAGAAACTGATATTTTTCTCAACTTCTCATTCTGTCATTTGTCATTCCATCTTGAATAACTACATGGGAGAAATCAGAGACCTATATAAGGGCTTTGGAGGAGCTACCAGCCTAGAGGCTTGGAGGGAAGCATGAACCTGGGAAAACAGTTGAGTTAAAAAAGACCTTGGGAGCCTGGGAAATTCAGCCAGCTAACAGGCACTGGTGTTTTAACAACGGCATCTTGTGATTAGATTTCCATTCAGAAAGTCATGTTGCTGAACACATATAAGCAGGGGAGTGAGAACAAAGATATTCAGGGAGAGAACTGGAGTGCTATACCATGTATTAATTCAGTAGCAAAAGAGGTTGACCAAAGAGTTGTAACAGAAATAAAATCAGCAGTCTGTGGATGATTAGTTGCAGGTGTAAAGGGCTCTGTGGTGGGTCATAATGTTGTGGGGGCATCAATAACGGAGGTTAAAGATATCAGAAGATAGAGCTTAGTCTTTGTTTTGTGCATGCATTTTAATTTTGCTTAAGATTGTCTGGTTTGAGAATCAATGAGACTGATTTTGGTTTTGTAAAACTAGTGTCTTGTATGATATTTAATATATACTTACAAAGTTGGAAGTTGAAATTATAAGGCAAGGTGGTAGGGAGAAACAGATGGAGAGAAAGACAGACATTGGCAGTGTACGGGAGTTGAAACCATATTAGGCTTGAGGGGTTGCTGTCAGGAGGACCAGGTCCTCAAATGAAATCTGAAAGATACCTGTTTTCAAGAAGAGTTTGTCAAAATATGGCCTGTGGGTCATCAGCTCCACTATCAACAGGATTGCTTGTTTAAAATGCATGGTCATGGGCAAACCTCCAAAGTTGTGTGGGTGTATTTATTCTTTATACACATCTGATTGTATATGTAATGCTTAGGTCGTAATCTATCAAGTCAGAGTCTGAAGGAGAGATCAGGAAGCCAGCTCCATGTTTTCCAAGCAGTCAGGTGACTCTGAGGTACAGCTATCATTGAGACCCTCTTAGGAAGGGTTTACAGATCTCTACAAGGAGAGCTCGAACCTGAACAGAGAACTGGGAGAAAAGGTAAGGCTGAAATCACAGAGTTAAGCTTTTCTCAAAAAGAACAATTGAAAAGATGTTGTGCTCCAGGGATAGATGCTAACCAATGCTAGGAATAGAGGCATTTTCTTGAATTCAGAAAAAAGGGGAGTCAACAGTGACTGGCAACACAGATATGCCTGGGTGGAGGGGCTCGATGAGAGAACAGAGAAGCTGGGCAGAGTCCTGAGTATTTCAGTGAACATGACAGACAGAAAGAGGAAGTAAGAACAAAGGCAGTGAAAAATGTGGAGTCTATTGTTTTGAATGAAAGGACTTAAGGAAGGGAAGACTGGGTTTTCAAGATGGGGGAAGGGTGGGAATGGCTGACATACCAGTGGAGGATGTGGTTGTACAGAAAGGCAAGGTTTTCTCACAAAGACAAGAGGAAAGAGAAAAGGATGCAAGACCATGGGAAGAGAAGATGGGCATGAACAAGAGTCTGTTCCTTTAGTCTTCTAAATCTTTCATGGAAAGGTTTGGTATCCAAGAGACTCCAGTGAGACAAGAAAGCAAGGAATCCTTACTGGTGATGACCACTTAAAAAAGACCCCTTTTACTCCTCAGCCTATGCTAAAAAGTTCAAGTCTGTCTTCACTGGACTCTTTCTGACAGGAAGCTATATCTTTGTTGTTAGTTTGTTTTGTTTTTATATCTATTTCAACCTTTATATTTTTATTAAAGTTTTGTGATTTTCATATAATATAATTTGATGGTATTTAGATCTCCTCTCCTATCGCCATCTCTCCTTCTTGTCCCCCAAACAATTTAATGTTAATTATTATATACAACAAGGCCTATAGAGTCTAATTTGTGCCTCCAAATGCCCTTCAGAGTGGCACCATCCATTGGAACTTGGTTAGCCTACTAAGAGACCCAAGCTTGAAAAAGTCTGCCCCTGTTCTTCCCAGCAGTCACCTGTTGACACAATTTCCTTAGGTGGGACTGGAGCTTCTTACCCACTTCCTCAGGTCTATGTTGGGATTTTGTTTGGTTTGAGCTTGTGTGGGACTTATGCATGCTGTCATTGTTGCTATGAGTTTGTATGAGTAACTGACCAGCTGTCTGGAAAATTGTTTCCTTGTGGTCATTCACCACCTCAGGCTCTTAACTCTCTTTCTGTCCCCTCTTCTGCAATGATCTCTGAGCCTTGTGGGGCAAAAAGTTTGATATAGGTATCCTATTCAGAGATAAGCACTCTCTAGCCTCTTGTTCTCAATACATTTGCCAGTTGTGGGTTTCTGGGTTCATCACCATCTGTTGTATATGGAAACTTCTGTAGTGAGACTTGAGAGGTGCATTAATCTATAGGTATAACAATAAGGCATTAAAAATCAGTTTAATATGATAACTACATGGCAGAGAACTAGTATTAGGGTCTCCTCCATGTCCTGTGACCCGTTTGGCCTCATGCTCCTAAAGGAAGCTATGTCTTATTGAGAGTTTTCGCCATTTTGTTGACTCTGTAGCCTGGAGTAAAGGGGGATAATGACAGGGGTTTCTTCTAGGTCCAGTGGTGACAGCCAATAAAACCCCCTTTGTCTAGATAATTCTTTCATACATCTCTGGGCCCTGAAGTGGTTAACAAAGCCTCCAAAAGTGCCTTAATTCTAACTATGAAATAGCTGTTACTACTGGAGACTCTGACGCAAGGGTAAGTTCATGGAATGTGTTGATTTTCATACCATTTCAAATGGAGCCTAAATCAGCTGTCAGATATTTACAGGCAATTTTCCTTATTACACAGAACTCAGTGATTATTATACTTGGGCAATGCTCACATCTATTTGCACATAAGCATGTCAAGGTAGGGGGGAAGGCTCCCTGAGCCATGCCAGGAATATGTCAAGGCGCTCTAGTATATTCAAGATTGGATTCAATGAAATGTTTGGCTTATCCCCAGAGCTTGTCATCACCCTTGCTCAGGTATCTAGGCTTACCATTTTATCCCTACAGACTTTCCTTTATATATCCAACACTGAAAAGGCAGAATTCTGCCTGTGCTATTTCATAACCATCATGATTTCCAAGGCTCACTCTTGTGCATTTTGCAAGGAACTCTGGAAAGGGCTGTGTTCAGGTGACAGGAATTCAAAATGAAATGATCTGAAAGACACCTTCCAATCCAAATACAGGGACTAGGGATAGCAGATGGCTGACTAACAGTTACAGAAGACACTAGGGCCTAAACGGGCCATTTGAGTTTACCTTGAGGTCTCAACAAAGGAGTCAAATGAGAGTGAAGGGTGGAAATATTTGCCAGAATTCATCTTTTGTGTTGTGAATAGAAATAGGTTCACAAAGACTTGTTTTCCAATGCACACTCTCTTGCCTTCATGCCTCTAGAGGATAACATTAATATATATGAAGGTGATTTGGATATAGGATGCAGGTTAGCCTAGATAGAGTAAAGTCTCAACTCTGGCAGTACCACCTACTGGCTTCATGACCTTGATCCTATTTCTTAACCCATGGTCTCTCCCCCAAAGGCAGCTTTAAGAGCTTTCTCACCTTTAAATGGGAGGAAATAGAATTTTTGTAAGGTTCTGGTGTGATGATGCCTGTAGATTGGGCAAGTGGCATAATGTCCAACACATGGAGGTCACTATTATCAAGGCCAGCATCCCTTATCTTTTCCCTTTCCATCAGCAGCAGCCCATCCCTCACCAGGCTATGGTATACTGAGGCTTCTTATCCCATCTGTCTTCTTCTTCCTGCCCATCAGTCACTGCACACTAGGATTTCGATGTAATGGGTCCTTAATAAAATCTTGCTAAAGACTGAATGAATAAATATATAAAGTGCTTGTCACTTAGGAGATAGTCAGTAACATAAGTGCTTTTTCCTTTCTGACATCAGCTTCCCTTTCACTGATTTGAATGGCAGAAAATACCCTCTCAACTTGTCATGCTGTGTATTTTTGGAGGAAGGAAAAAATGAACCATTTCCATGAACAGTGAAAGAGTTTAGTGAAAGAGAATTTAAAACCAACAATCTGGTCGATTCTGAGGATATAAATTAAGTTAGTTAAGCAGCCTTAATCCAGGGTATTGGCAAGACAACTGTCAGACCCTGGCAGTTATATTTCTCCATTCTTCTCTAAGATTAGGGCATAAAATTCTAACCAAAGCATCAAAGGTTACAAAACAAAACAAGGGAACAACAAAATAATCCTAAATAGTTCAGTGTGGATTGGAACCAAAGACGTAGGGCCATGACTGTCAGGCGCATCGAGGTCCTATATCGTTAACAGATGGTGAACATTTTCATGGGTTTGGGACTAGTTTAGATCAGAGTGAGGATCCTCTGCTCCCCCTCCCCCTCAGAGGCTCTAATTAGTACGTAGGACATTAGACAGAGTTGACAATCTGGTCTGACATCTTATTTGTTAGTTTTAGATTGAACTCATGCCTTGGGGTGACCAAATGTGCTTATTAAAACACACACATGCACAGGCACACACTAAAAGAATAAGTTTCTTTTCTACAGGGATCAAAATAAAGATTTTCAAAGTCCTCTAGAAAAGGGCTCCAAAGATTTGTTGGATATCAAATAACTCCTTCAAGACAACATTTTGATGAGTTAAGTGTAAATGAATCAGAAACATATGGATTAAGTTTCCCTTGAAATACACAGGGGCTTAAAAATCAAAGATGAAACAGTGCCTGGCCCAGGGTCTTACAGGTTGTGCCAAACCCAACACATTTGAGCAGCAGTTCAAGATACTTGAGGGATCCAAGGACGGGGCTGGCCTGACCCACGCCTTCTTCCTACTGTATTGAAATGGAGAACATAAGTCATGCCATTTACATAGCATTATTACTAAAAACTCCTCTTTCTCTGTGGTTTGAAAAATCAGCTAGACCAAGAATTACAAAAGAAAAACCCATAAATGATGCCTGCAGCACATGAAACTCTCCAAAGGCAAAATGAGCACGTTCAAGATGTTCACGGTGTTGCCTGTTATGGACTATGCAACAAAGCTGGACGTTAGCAAAGAACCAGACTAAGACAGAATCTGAGTCTTGTACTTCAGATGTTTTTGCTGATATGGTCAGGAAGGACACATTGAAATAAAGACTAGTTATCTGTGGAGATGTCACACTAACCAGCATTTCTAATCACTCTTCTTTCCAATAGATAGTGGATTTTACGACTTCAAGTGGGTTAATAAGTAAATTGGCAACGTAGGAAAATTACATTTGAATCTCATCACAGGAGACACAAGCTCCAACTAGAATCAATTCAGTAAACACCTAAATGCTGTTTCATTTTAATTTTGGTAGTTTTTATAATTAGTTTACTTTTATCACTTGAAATAAATAATTAAGAACTTGAAATACTTAAAATACTTAAAAGCTTTATCAATTTCATGCTAGCTGTTAAATCTAGCTAAACAAAGTAATACTGATTTATAAATCAACTTGGGAAATAGAAACATTTCTTACATTATCATATGCACAATCTACTATAAATGTATATTTTTATTATAAATAATATAAGTTTAGAGGAAATTTGGAAAGTGCAAAGAAAACAAATATTGAGAAAAAGTCATCCATAAGTATGCAATCAATAAACACTTTGTTCAACAACAGTCTTTTAAATGTTATGTTATCTTACTTTTACTGGTTATGGAAAACATAATTATTAAAATCACTTTTTAAATTTAGCAACATTTCAATGATAAAAAACACTTTATTTTAATGAACTCACAAATAAAAACACTGAACACACTCAAGCCTCAACACAATCTTCTTTGCAGTTTTATCCTTTGGGGGAAAATGGGCTGTCTGCCCACTGCAGTCACTCTGCTTCCTGCCATGACACAGCTTTCCCTGGGCATACAGAGAATCCTTGCCCTTCCTGTAGTGTGTCACGTGTGGGGCTGGTGCTTGCCACGTTTCTTAAAGAAAGTCTGGCAGGTTTACGAACACTCACCATGTTGGTGGGAGCCTTAGCAGCACTTCCTCTTCTGTCCGTCTTTAACATCTGATATAACCCTTTCCTGTTCTCCTTTCTGAATGTTGTAGTAGACCCACACATGCATTTGTTTACATGTATGCACTATAGGCTACGATCCACATTTGAGGGAGAACATGTGTGGATTTTTTTTTTCCTTTCTGAGAGTGTATGAATTCAGTTGGTTATTTGTTCTAAGTCCATCAATTTTCCTGAAAATATTTTGATTTTATGTTTCTTTAGAGCTGAATAATGCTCCATTTTATATATGTACCAATTTTTCATTATCCATTCATCTAGAAATTTCAGAATTTCAGGGTTTCAGGTTTTAAATTAAGGTCTTTGATCCATTTTGAAATGGTTTTCATACAAGGTGAGAGCTGTTAATCTAATTTCATTCCTCTGAAGGGGGAAATCCAGTTTGGTAACACATTTATTGAACAGGCTATATTGTTTCCAATGTATGTTTTTGCCCCATTTATTAAGAATTAGGTGGACATGGTTGTGCCAGTTTATTTCTGGGTCTTCTAGTCCGTCCCACAAGTCGACCTGCTGTTTTTATGTCAGTACCAGCCTGTCTTTTCACTCCAGTTCTGGTATAATTTGAGACTGGGTATTGTGATGCCTCTAGCTGTGTTCTTACTCAGTAGGATTGCTTTGGCTATTCATGCTTTTTTGTGGTTCTAAATGAATTCTTTTTCTACCTCTGTGAAAAATGACATTGGAATTTTGAAAGACATTTCATTAAATCTGTAGCCAAATTCAGCAACTTTACTAAACTTAAACCATAATTTTAAGGTTAGAGCACCTAGGATTTTCTATTCAAGTGATTCAGAATTTTCTTTGAAATAATTATAGATTTGAAGTTAATGTTTTAATTACATAATGCAACTAGATGTAAACATTAAAAAAATAAAATGAAAAGCATTCCTCTAAAAAAAAAGAAATATAAAATTTAACATGAACAGTGAGTGCCTTTGTCTATAGATAAATAGAAATATTGTAAGTGCTGTTATGCTCCAGGTCCTACATATTCAACCCCTAGAAGATCAGCTACACCTAGAAAAATATTGTCTCTTACAGAACATGTACAATATTTTGTACTTGTAAATATTTCTTAACAATACAATGTGACAGCCAGTTACACAGCATGGACATTGTTTTATGTGTCTTAAGTGACCGGATATAATTAAAATGGAAGAGGATGTGTGTAGGTTGTCTGCAGAGAGAACAATGCTTTATAGCAGGGACCTGAGTCTCTGTGGGTTTGAGTAGCCGTAACATTCCCAGAACCATTGCCCATGGGTAGTGAGGGGGGACTGTACTAGTCTATGGTTTAGGTTCTTCAGTTAATGCATCAAAAACATTTTTAAAGACATTGCTACTATGTTATTGATTAGAGCATGAAGTTCTATAGATCTGTGATCATTTAATTAACCAGGTATTCATTAGGTAGATTCCAATATTTGACAACCAAAATTTAATATTTTGGTTATATTCTATGACCAGTTGTGATTTTTTGCCTTAAATTCTTCAGAGTGGACCATTTGAGTAAAAACATTTGTGTGGTATTCTTTGATATGAATTCCCATGTGCTGGTCTGACTATGGAATGACCCCAGAAAAGCAGGAGCAGGTGATTTTTTCTTTGAGGAAAATAACAGTGAGGAACTCTTTCTCTAGATGCCAGGTAAAATCACGTGTCAGTTTTCTTTGCATTTTTCAGCACCAAATAATATTCCATTCTCTAGATGTACCGATGTACACCAATATGGATATATATATGGATATATATTGTTTTAATTTTGGTAATTATGAATAAAGTTATTACAAATTATAAACATTTATATGTGGGGATTGACATGGACATAGCTTTCAACTTGTCTGAGCAAATGCTGGACTGTATGGAAAAAGGTATGTTTACTTTCAGTAAGAAATGGCCACAATGTTTTCTAAAATGACTGTACCATACTGTATCCAAGAAAGAGGTAGAGTGGAAAGAGAAAGAGGAGGAAGCAAGAGAGAGACAGAGAGAGAAGAGGAGGGGGGAAGGGGGAAGGGGGAGAGGGAGGGGGTGGGCCTTTGGTGTTGAATTGCAAATTGAATCTCACTCACTGTTTCTAGAACCCTGCTGCAGGATTCTGACCCCTCAGTATTGCACAATGGAGAGGGTGTTCTATTCATACTCAGTTTGGTTTCTTTTAATCCCAGCTGGTGGGAGGCAGAGGTAGGCATGCCTATGAGTTCAAGGCCAGCCTGGTCTACACAGTGACTTCTAGGCCAGTCAGGGCTACACGGTGAGAAGATGTCTAAAAAGAAGAGAATTCTTGGCTACTTTGGTGTATTTTATTTATTTTTCAATTCAACTTCATTTTTTTTTTCTTTCAAGACACATCTTTCCCCCAACATCTCTTTGGGATTTTCACTTCAATTTCATTAAATTATTAAATTTATGAAACAATTTGGGAAAAACTGACATTTCTGCAATGCCTCCCTTCAAGTGGTATGGCATGCATTTCTAACTCTACAAATATATTTTTATGTTCCCTGTTAAATTTCTGCAAATGTGCTATATGCCAGGCACATTTTTTGCTAAATAGCTGGATATTTTATATTTCTTAAAAACAATTGCCAAGAGAGTTTTATGTATACAGTTATACATTGACATAAAAATATACAGTCACACATATAAATATATTATTGCTGCTGGTATATAAAAAGGCTATTAATTTTCACATGTTTATTTATAATAAGATACAATAAACTTTATTACTTATTTTCATAAAGCTTTAGACTATTATATGGATACATATTAAGAAAATAATTATCTGGCAATATTTTATTTATATTTACTGTATTATTTTACCTAATTCTTATTTTTTTCCCATCTCATTAGATTTCTTTGAGGTCTTTAAAAATGAGAAGTTTTAATAGCATGCATTTTTTTTCTATTCTTATTTTTAGTGGAGGCATTTTTTTTTTTTTTTTAACCACTTCATTCAGTGTCTCTTGGAGCTAGTTTGAGACACACGCTATCCATCCAGTTTGGGAAATCTCTCCATTAGGATTCGGATTTGGTTTTGTTTACTATATTTAATGAGGAGCAGACACTGAGTTCTATCAAATACCTTGTGAGGCACTTAATAATGCTGATGACTATAATGGTTGTCCTTCACTGTGAGGGGACATGGTCCCTGTCCCTTTTCTCTCCCTTTCCCTGTAGCAGTGGCCTGAATTGCTGTCCTGGCCCAACCTTGTGCCTAGAGTGTTGAGTCTCAGCCATTGGAAACAAATGCAGCCTTTCCTTCAGTTCGTTTTGTGACATTACTGAGAAGCTGCCTCTTCTTTGGCATTACCAGAACCTGCGTTGCAGAATGCTCTGATGTTGGGGAATCAAGGAGACAGAGGCCACAGTACAGCCTCTGAAGTCCACATCCCTCAACAGGCTCAGAATGTGTAGGTGAAAAACCAGAATTTGGGGAAGAAAACCAAGAGCCAGCTGTAGGAGGAGGAGGTGTCACATCTCTAGTGCATGCTGGGCCTCTGTGACCTCATCTTCATCCCATCTGTCCTCTTCCCGCCTCCAGATGATAATGGACTAGAACAAAGCTATAAACTAGACAAGCTCTATGAGGCCCACCTTGTAACTGAGAAATTACCTCTCTTGCTCCTGAAGTCTGTCCCTACCCACCAGTGCCCTTCTGCCCCATGTCTTTCAGTCCCTGAAAAGAGGCCAGTTTTGCAATGTCAGAAAGCCAGTATGGAGGCCTATGTTTTATCAGCAGCTCCATCCAATTGTGACATTTATAGTGTTTTCACTTGTGTTTCCTGAGATACTTCCCTCAGATGAAACGCCATGAATGTTCATTGGATCTAATTTGTGAGAAATGGTTCTTCTGACGTCTTTGCTTTCCTCGTGATTTTTCTCTAATTGAAATCTACCTTAAATACTGTCTTGAACCTGTTCCTGTTCTTTTTTGTTGACGTTCACCGGTTGTTGAGCTGTGCTCAGTCTGACATTGGACTGTCTTGCATTTTTGTTGTTGTTTATGGATCTTCTTCAATATATTATGAAATCCCTCTCTCCTCTCTGTCTCTCTGTCTCTCTGTCTCTCTCTCTCTGTCTCTGTCTCTCTCTCTCCCCGCCCTTGTTCTTTCCCATCTCTTTCCTCATTCTATATCTTTTAATAGGAGAGTTTAACCGATTTACACTTATTTCCATAACTGAGAATACATATGTGCTCTGGCTTTAGTTTGCTTCTTGCCATTTCTCATGGAGCTTGGGGTTTGCTAACAGACTGGCAGAAGGGCCAGACGTAGTCCCTGCCTCTGAGCAGGTGACACAGTTTTGATTTCTCCTATTACTGGTGATTTCCATTTTGTTCACTTTTAGATGGTGTCTTGCAACCTTCTCCACAACAACACTACACATTTCATTTCATTTTAAGATATATTTTAGAGGGAGATATTATGAAATTATGTGAATGTACTACTTTTTTTTTTGTCTTTTTGAGTAGGGATTCCCTGTAGCCCCAGCTGACTGACCTGGAACTCT
Source organism: Nannospalax galili (assembly GCF_000622305.1). Lineage (NCBI taxonomy): Eukaryota > Metazoa > Chordata > Mammalia > Rodentia > Spalacidae > Nannospalax > Nannospalax galili. Next base: position 1,950,683 of record NW_008341028.1, on the reverse strand, counting down.
CTATGTAGTATAGGCTGGCCTTGATTTTACAGAGATTCACCTGCCTCTGCCTCCCAAGTACTGGCATTAAAGGGGAGCACCACCTGGCTTAGAATATACTACATTTATTTTATTGTTTTTCTTTATATTTTATTGAATTTTTGAGAATTTCATACAATTTATTTTCATCATATTTAGGCTCCCTCTTTTATCTACACAGTTCTTTATACACCCCCCCCATTCCTGCCACTAGAGTTCATGTACTCTGTAATATATAATAAGGCCTATCAAGTGGAGTTTATGTCACCAACTGTTCTTCAATGTGTAGCCATCCACTGGGCCTGGTTAACCTATCTAACATCACATCCTTAAAGAAAACCAACTCTCCCTCTTCCAGTAGTTGTTGGTTGCCAATATTCCCTGAGCTAAGGTTGAGGGTTTTTGTCCACTGCCCCACTTCTATACTGGGATTCTGTCTGGCTTGAATTTCTTGGGTCTTGTGCATGCTGTTACCGTTGTAAGTTCATATGAGAAACTTCCCAGCTGTCTGGAAAACATCAACCACCCCTAACTCTTACAATTTTTCTACCACTTCTTCTACAATGGTCCCTGAATCTTGGGGGGGGGGGCAGAGATTTGATACAGGTGTCCTGTTCAGGGATAAATACTCCATAGCATCTTATTTTCTGCACTTTGGTCAGTTGTGGCTTTCTGGGTTAGTCACTATCTGTTGCATGAGGAAACTTTGCTGGTGAGAGTTGAGGGATACATTGATAATTTTTTCTACCCTGTGTTCTGCTATGTTCCCTGAGCCTTAGGTATTGAGGTTGCATTGTAGACTTGTCACTTATGATTGAGCTTCCCACAAACACTTATTCTCTTCATTTGACCAGTTGTGGAACTTTGTAATAGACTCTATCTGTTGCACAAAGAAGTTTTTTTGAGAGTGATAAGAGGTACACTTGTCTGTAAATATAAGGATGTGTACTTATTTATTTATTTTTAATATTTTATTTATTATTTTTATTTTATGTCTTTGTGTTTTGCCTGCATGTATATAAGTGCAGCCATGTCATGCAATGCCTGCAGAGGTCAGAAGAGGACGTTGGATCCCCTGGAACTGGATTTATGGCTGGTTTATGTGGGTGCTGGAAACTGAACCTGGGTCCTCTGAAAGAGCAGTCAGTGCTGTTAATTGCTGAGCCATCTCTCAAGCCTGAAGGATATATATTGAAAATACGGTAAGGAATTATGTTGGTCTAGGAATGCAACCAAAGGTTTTTCCCTAGTATCTATGCCATCTCCAGTCATGTATATTTGGCTATGTTTACAGTACTGCACATGACTTCCCTCCCATTGAACAGACCTTAACATCTGTTGATTACCCCCAAGATAAAAGTGCCATTACTGTACTAGTAGAGATTATATCCTGGGCTGGTCATTGCTGTGGTTCATAGATTTTTACAGCTGGATAGGATCACTGATTGTTTTTTTCTCCCTTGGCAGTTAGCATAGTATCTTCTGATAATAAAGAGATAATCTTCAGGGAGGAGATTTCCAGCTCAGTTCCAGCTCAATTGCTCCAACTCGAATGTCCAAAGTATGTCCTATCTTCAGAAATGGGGTCCTACCTTTAAGTTCTGGCAGGCAATCAAGAGCTGTGACAAAAGACCTCAGTGTGAAACCTGAAACACTGAAACTGTGAGAAGAAAACATTGGCAGTAACCTATAAGATATAGGTGCAGGAAAGGACTTTCTAAATTGGACTTCAGTTGCTCAGGAATTGAGGTCAGCAAATAGCAAATGATACCTTACTAAACTAAAATACTGCTGTACAGCAAAGGAAACAATCAGTTGAACAAAGAGGAAGGCCACAGAGTGGGAGAAAATCTTTGCCAGCTATACATCTGAAAGAGGATTAATATTTAGAATATGCAAATAACTAAAAAAAAAGCAAGAAAACAAATAACTAAAAAATGGGCTACGGTTTTGAACAGAGAGTTCTCAAAAGAAGAAATAAAAATGGCTAAGAAATACCTTAAATTGTGTTCAACATTCTTAGCAATTAGGGAAATGGAAATTTAAATTGCTTTAAGATGTCCTCTTACCCCAGTCATGATGACTAAAATCAAGAGAAAAGACAATAAAATCTGGTGAGTATGAGGGAAAAGGGGGACCCTCATTCACTGGTGGTAGGATTGCAAACTGGTGCAGCCACTGTGGAAACCTCCCATATATGATCTGGCTATACCACTCCTTGGCATATACCCAAAGGACTCAATAGCCTACTACAGAGATACTTGCTCAGCTGTTCGTTGCTGCACTTTTCACAACAGCTAGGAAATGGAAACAACCTAAATGTCCCTCAGTTAATGAATGAATAATGAAAATGTGGTACATTTACACAATATAGTTCTACTCGGCAAAAAAGAAAAATGAAATTATGAAGTTTGTTGGTAAGTGGATAGAACTAGAAACTGTTATACAAAGTGAAGGAAAATGGACTCAGAAACACAAATGATGCGTAGTCTCTCTCATTTGTGGATCCTTAGATGTGAGTATATATCCTGATGTAACTGTAGGAGTCAGGAAAATGAAAGGGAACCATGGTGGTAAAGGGGAAGAAGGAGCTTGAGAGAGGTAGATAGTAGAAGACCAGAATAGTCAAGGTAGAAATGTGGATGGGTGTCTGGTCCTGTTTACTACCATCAAATCCTATAAATTAAAAGGTGAATTTTATGTCCTTCATGTATGTCTGTCTCCTGTCCCTATCCAGTGAGAATTCTTGAAAACACAAGTAGCCCAATAGTAATGAGCATGCTATTATACCTACATCTGGCCTTGTAAACTGAAGGGGTACTCCAATTGCCTCACCCTGTGTCCTTGTTGGCATGGAAGAAACCAGAGTGGTCTGCGTCTCTATTCCCTATTGGCAATTTGGGTAACCTCTTCAGAGGATAGTTAGGAGGTAGGAATTTGCAGGGCAGTTAGGGTAAAAAGACACCAAAGAAAAGTAGCCAGTTTCTTGGCTAAACATCAAAATGTCCTTGGGCCTCTTAGCAACATACTCTGTTCCAAAGGCCAAAAATGTCAAAAGTATTTGGGAGTTTGTATCTAATCCTTAAAAGATACTAGGGTTACCTCTTCAGAGGGGGGAATGTTGGAGGGGAGGGAGTGGGCATGGATTTGATCAAAACACCTTATATGCATGTATCAAAGTCTCAATAAAGTTTTTTTAAAAGTTAAAAAAAAGGATATTATTCACCATCAAAAAAGCTCCTTGAAGAAACAGCTGACACAGGACTGGAGTAGGGAAAATACAAGTCTGGAAAATTCCACTCTACCATAAACCCACTGTGGAGAAGAAAGATTTTGGAAACATTAGTTTGGAAAGGTTGAATAAAGAGGGAAACGGGTAACTTTCCTTAGTACAATGAAACGGGTGCCTTGGAGAGAAACCAGCTTGATTTTAGGAGCAGCTCTCATGGGAGGTTGGAAGCCTTAAAACATGAACCTGGAATCTGCTAGTAGAGTTCGTGGAACTGGAAAATGTAAGTAATGGGTGGACAGGCAGGTTGAGAACTAGAATGCTAAGGGAAAGCGCAGTAATCAGAGAAAGAGTAAATTACTTAAAGGAGTAGGTAAGACAGGTTCTGTGGAAAAAGGCCATAATGAAACAACAAAAAAAAAGAGACAAAAGATCGCTTTTGTCCTAAAAAAGATCTGATCTTGGGCACTTACAGGCCCACTGAGTGAAGTCTCCATTGTGACCAATGCTTAGAGAACCGAGCAAGAATGTTCAACTACTTGTTGTGCCTATTGGTACTGGATTGTCTACACGTGTTCCCACATCACCCCCAGGTCCTTCAGACTGCTGAGTGGTCTCAAAGCCCGTTGTCCCCTCTTTTGCCTTCTTATGAAGGCTCATTTTAGCAGGCGTGGGCTTCTGAGATGTTTCGTACAAGTCTTTCATGTTTTTTTTTCCAACTTGATCCCATCTGTAACACATCTGCTAGAAGTCTTGGAATTTCCCATCATTTGTAAGGCAACTTTTCCTAACTGACGACACTAAAGCAAGTTTGATGGTGACAATCAGTGGTGGTGATGATTTTATTTTTCCCTCATTGTAAAAGTTCTTTAGTAAAGTATTTCTTTGTAGATTGGGAAAGAAATGGTCAAATATTTTCTCTTTAGTCATCAAATGTTACTGACATCTATCTGATCTTTGCACAATATTTCTTTTAAAGTCCCCTAACAATATGAAGAAAATGTGATAGCCATTTGATGCTTGCTCTTCTTGTAGTTTCTTCAAGGTGAATTGGCAGACTGAGGCCTGCATGTAAGGAATAGCTCCTGGGTAACGACTGAGAAAGGCACTCTTGCTGCTGGCTACCTTGCTTTGACTTCTCTTGGACAATATGCCATGAATTACAAACAAGAACCCCTTGCTTACTTCTGTCCATTTGTAGTGGCAGGTTTAGACATTCTCTGGTGTGGATGACTGTTCGCACTTTCTATAGTTTTTATGACCTCTTTTTAACAGCTCTGAAAGGTTTCCCTTCTTTGATTGGGTGACAGAGTTGTGGTTAATAGGACATGGTTAGATATCCTATTAACCACTTGACTTCAAGGTTCAAAATGTTAGAAAAAGTCCACCAGAAAGCCAAAACTCTTCAAAAACAAAATGTATTATTGTGAAAAAAAATCAGGAGTCTATGCAGAATTAAAATATATCTGACCTTCAAAAGAAAGAGTGTTCTTTGAAGATACTATTTTCTAGCAAGTACTAAATTCCAATTTCTCTTTCAAGGAGGAATATAAGAACATTCTAGATATTCCATTATTATTAAAGTGTTGAATACCTAAGGTTATATGGTATAGAAAACTCTACAGTGCAACCTAAAGCTCTTGCCTTGAGAGTCATCCATAAAGCACTGCTTATGCTAAGCTTATGAAACCTATATTTATACCTCATTTTACTTACTTGAATAATGAAATCATTTTATCTTCTCTGCCATTTTCCCTAAGATTTTTCCCCCTCAGAATAAAAAATAATTGAAATCCAGATCTTAAGTAAATTAAAGACAATATGTAAATGAGCAGGTCCATTTCCAGGGATTTATAACATGACCTACAGTAAATTTTAGGTTGGGAGCTTAGAACTTAATTCTGTAATTCTTTGAATGTCAATTTACCTGAAAGAATTTGTTTTAATCTCACAAATAGAAAGTTTAAAAAAAAAAAAGTATAAGTAGATCTAGGGAACACCAGATTAGTTCATGCAATACAAAATCAGAGAAATCTAAGAACTGAACCCCGATTTTGGAAGTAGTCTGGGCCAGTGGTTTAAGTATTTTTAATGCTATAAGAGTTTGTACAATAAAATTTGCTCAGAGGCTGGAAGTGGGAGGCACCAGAGCTGTGCTGTAGAGGACGCCAGGCCAGGGCTGCCTCCAGGTTTTCTGTGCTGGGTGAGACAGGCCAGTCTAGAAGTTGCTAGTCTTTGTGATGTGTTATTTAGATGAGGGATCCTTGGTCAAGTCCTGTCTTATGCAAAAGCAAATATCCAACAGTGCCCTTGCTGTATGGAAGCTCTCGGGTCCTGAAGCCCTTTCATTGAGCGTTGCTGGTGCAGGTTCTACGAGTCACATGCAGTTCCCCTACCTGCTCTGTGGCTCTTCTGCCCTATCTGTGGACAACCATCACTGAGCTTCTGTATCTTCTCTCCACTGCAGGTATTCCTAATTTCCTCCATTGTTTACAATCATTTTTCTGTGGTTGGAATGATTTCTCCAAAACTCCTGTTGAAACCAGATTGCCATTCTCTCAGTATGAAGAGGCAGGGGTCTGCTTTAAGAGGGGATCAGGCCAAGGGTACTGCCCCATGCATGGATTTGAAGTTCTTGATAAAAAAAATGAGTGCAGCCCAATTTCCTTTCTCTGTGTCTCCCCAAACATACAGCTCTGTCAGGTCATGACAGTGCAGAGGCCTTGACCATCTAGGTGGTCAAACTTTACAGCCTCTTGGGTGGTAAGCCATACTAGATGCTCTATTTTTTATACTTTAGCCGGTCTATAGCATTCTGTTAAAGCAACAGAAAATAGGCTGATAACACTCCTGAATATAATTCCACGATTCACTTCTTACAAGAGTTATTGCATATTAGACTTGGAAGGAGTCCAATAAAATAACATACCGGGCTATGATTATTACTAAACACCAGAAATCATTAGGTCCTGCTTGATGGAATGATGCTACAATTTTTAAAAAAATCTTTGTTTGTGGGATGCTGGGAATCATGTCTTGTGTATCCCAGGCCCATATTCTGTCAGTGAACTATACTTATAGCTCCATAAGTTCTTATATACCCAGTTTCCTTTATTTTCTGGGGTTTCTTTTCCCATTTTTGCTATTATTTTCTATTTTAATTGTTGAACTGCCTATCAGCTTTCCAAAGGGCTACCAAGGTGGTCCATCAGCCCTGCTGGAGACTCGGTTCACAACCAAAATTTTCACTGACTAGTAAGCCTTGCCTAGAACCAAACATTTGGTACTCAAGCTGGAATTGTATGAGAATCCTGCATCTGTTAAAAGGAGTTTTAGCATCTTCACAGTTGGTAATCATCAGCAATAAGTAAATCAGTATACTTTTTCAAACTAAGGAGGTCTGTTTTCATAATGGAATCATTTAGCACTATGTTAGCATCCCAGACAGGGATATTTGGGATGAATAAGACCCTGGAATTTCGGGGACCCGTTTAGAGGAGTCTGTGAGTGCAGCAGCAGCTGGCAGGGTCCTGCTGCATTTTTCTTTTTCTTTTTTTTCCCAAAGGCTTTTGTGTCTCAACATATTTATTCTGCGTGTAAGTGTTCTTCCCCGAGTGTCTGTGGGGTTGTGAGTTTTGAGATACAAAGAAAGGAAAAGAAAACAATTTCTACAGGAAGTGAGAAGCTGGACATTCTGGAGACATCCTTTGTGGAGGGTGACAACTGAGGTTATTTGCTAAGAAAGTGTGGTAGGTGAGAGGGCAATTAAGTCATACCGTCACCTCTGTTGTTGTCACTCATCTCCGGAATCACACCATGTGGCCATTCTAAACACTTGGAGTGGAAACTGCTGCTATCCTTCCTAACCGCAATGCTCTCAGTTATCTGTGGCACTGTTGGCTGCCATCTCTCTTTCAGAATTCCTAATGAGCACGAGCAGCACAACTGATGAGATGCCTGAATAAAGACATGCAAGGAGGGATGGCTGGCCTCAGCCCTGGTTGTGCTGGTGCTCGGGTCTTCCCACTGATGCAGACCTCCATCCTCCACCTCTCTCCTTCCTGCCAGTGCAGGAGCTCCCGCAGCTGAAGCAGAAGCTGTTTAGTGACTCTCTATAACAAGCAACATAATGTGAACATTTAGAATGCACATCTAGTTTTCAGTATGTCAAATCTAGAACTTCTCACCATAACATTGCAATAAATCAGAAGGAATAAAATCAGTGAAAAACAAATGTCGGGGTAAAAATATTGAAAAAGTTTCTGAAGTTATGTTGAAACATTTTTTCTTTTTTTTTTGCTTGGTCGTTTATCAACAGATGGCCGTGTGTCTTGAGTAACTTAATGAAAGCCAAGCTGTACTTGTGTGACACACTTCTATTTCCCGTTTCTGTGTCGAGCGTAGGTGACCCTGAATTCTGCTTTCTAGCTTTAATTTCATAAAGTCAATCCAACCTTAGGCTTCCTTCTTTGAGAGACATCCTGGGTGCTCTCCTTCTGGCATGGAGTGGGTCATGCAGAGGACAGGTTTTGTAGAAAGGATTCTCAGGGACGTTGTCACAGACAGACATGCACTTCTGAAGTAGAAAGGAAGAACACAGAGGAAGGCAGAGTCAACAATAAGTAACAGCAAGCACTCATCTGACTCTAGGAGACCCCTAAGGCCCCCAGGGCTATCAGTGATGGGATGAAGTTCTGATAGAATAAGTTGATGAGACATGATGTAAGTGTATCACCATGGAGACCCAGGCAATGGCTAAATATTGACACTCATCAGTTTGTCAAATCCAAAAGTACACTGTTGCAGAGGTTTAAGAACTCACTTGTGGTCACATGATGAACAAGTGCTGAGATTTGGACCCAGGCAGTCAGAGCCTGCAAACTTGATCTACACTCCACCCAGCCTCCCGCAGTCACATTTGTAAGATATCCTTTTGTTCCTTTTAAATTTTCTCCTCCTGAAATGCTGTCTATAGGTATGCTTCTACTATTGGGATGTAATAAAATGGTTTGATTGCAAGGCAGTAGCCATCCATACATTTAAGGCAACAGTTCTCAAAGTATTCCAGACCCCCGGCCCTTTCCTAGAATGGGTCTTTGGTATATGTCCAGGGGTGGGAAGCATGTGAAAGTCATTCTGCTTGGACCTGGGGTGCAGTTCTCGTGAGTCAAAGCTGCCTTATAAATTACACTATCCTAGTGACTTGAAGCAACAATAATATTCATGACTAACACAGCATCTGAAGGGAAGACCTCAGGAGCAGCCTAGCTTGGGCCCTGGATCAGAATCTTCCATAGGCTACACCCAAGATGTCAGCCAGGACTGCAATCAGCTGCAAGCCTCGCTGAAACCAAAGGCTCCTCTTGCAAGATGACCTGCTCATGTGACTATTGGCAGGATGCTCAGCTCCTCACCATGTGACCTCTCTAGATCATTGTGGGAAGGTTTTCAAGATATGCCAGCTGGCTTCTTCCAGAGCAAGGGGAGAGAGAGAGAGAGAAGAGAGAGAGAGAGAGAGAGAGAGAGAGAGAGAGAGAGAGAGGAGGGCAGGGCAGAAGACTGCTCCAGGGATGATGTAGAAGCTGAGAACTACTGAGGACCATCTTAGAACCTGGCTGTCACTGCCACTGTCTTTTTCCTATCATCTACTGTGACAGGCAATTACTCATATAATTACATATTTTTTCTAGAAATGGTTATAATACTTCAGGGTACATACCATATTCTGAGTCAGCTTTGTCCTTGTAAGGTGAGAGGGTATAATTACACAGGCATTACTCTTTATTCTTCACCACAAACCTTCTCCTTGCCAGGCTGGGCAACTCTAGGAAGGAGCCGACCCCTGCTGGGTCTTACAGAAGCATCAGAGCAGGGATGGTGGGGAGATGGAGGGGAGTATCAGAAGGGCGAAGGAATGGCATGTTTGTGGCATTCCCGTATCACAGGAGGCTACAGAAAACTGAGACGCTAACATGGAGGTTCAGCCAAAACAAATCATAAAGGATTTTGCATGCCACATTGCAAGATGTCATATGTGAGGCAACAGTGACTGAAGGATCCTAAGTACATCAGTGATTGTTACAATTATGCCCTGAAATGTCCTTCTGGCTATGGGGGAGGATGGCATTGAGGAGAAGAAAGCAAGAGATCCACCCAGAAGGTCCTGGCATTCTCAGGAGGCCACAGCGTATCCAGTAGGAGCCAAACTGAGAATGTACTAAAGAGTAGCTAAATTACCAGGTGAAGAACTGAGCAAATGTTGTGGCTGGATGAATCAGAAACAAGGAGGAAGAAAACTTACTGGCTGAATGCACATGGTAAAAATCTCCAGATTAGTTTCCTCAACTAGAAGTTATATTTCAATGCTCTTAAATAACTAGAGAGTCTGTGTAAGGTACTTACTACATTTCTCATCATGGTAAGGAAATGATAATAACTACAAACAGACAAAGGAGACCAAACAATGAATAAAGATTAATAGAAAGGACATCCATGTGTACGTATACACATATTAAGAAAAACTAATACAAATAAAGAGCTCAGCATTGAAATTACAGATTTATTTTTAAATACTGATGTAATACCTTGACTATCCAAGAGGGACTTCTTTCCAAAAAGCTACCATGTTAATAAAGCCACAAATTCCAAGGTTGCAGTCTAGTGGAAAAAAAAAAAAGAAAAGAAAAGAAAATTGAGAAAATTGGAGTAAAAAATGCTAAAAATTACATTGGATCTATGAGGTATGAGGTATCCACAAAGTCTGGAAGCAAAATAAATGCACATAACATTACCAAAGGCATATTCAGTTTATAAAACAATGGTATTTCTAGGTTCTGTGGGACACAAACTTATGCTACATATATTTCTATATTTATACATTTAAAAAAAAAAAAACACATTACCGGCCAGGCGTGGTGGCACACGCCTTTAATCCCAGTACTTGGGAGGCAGAGGTAGGCGGATGTCTGTGAGTTCAAGGCCAGCCTGGTCTCCATAGCGAATCCAGGACAGCTGGGGCTACAGGGAGGCCCTGTCTCAAAAAGACCAGCACCCACATGGTGGCTACGAACTGTCCTTAACTCCAGTTCCAGGGGAATCCTGAGCCCTCTTCTGACCTCCGCAGCAATGCACAACACGGGTGCACTCACATACATGCAGGCAATACACTTATACACATAAAATAATAAATAAAATATTTAAAAAAGAGAATAATGACTGTGAAACAAACAGGAAATGCCCATGTTGAATGTTTCTCCAATAGACACCCCTTCTTTAAAATCAATTCTTCCCATGCCATGTGTGTTCATGTATGTTCTTGCATGTATATATGTACTTGCATGTGGAAGCCAGGGGTCTATATCAAAGGCCCTCCTCAATTGTCCTCCACTTTATTTTCCAATGTTTGTTTTTATTGATTTTATTGTGCGTTTCATACAAAACATCTTAATCATCTATCCTAGTTTGTTCTCTCCATTGCTGTGACAAAATACTCTGACCACTACCAACTTGGGGAGGAAAGGGTTTATCTTGCATCTCCAGGGTCACAATTCATCAGGGAGCCCAAGGTAGGAACTCAGGGCAGGAACCTGGAGGCAGGAGCTGGAGCACAGGCCATGGAGGAACACTGCTTACTGGCTTGCTCCCCTGGCCCCTGCTCAGCCTGCTTTCTTATGCAACACAGGCCCACCTGCCCAGGGGTGGAACCACTCACAGTGGGCTGGGCCCTCCCACATCACTCATCAAGAAGATGCCCCTCAGACATGGCCACAGGCCAGTCCAATAGAGGCAATTCCCCAACTGAGGCTCCCTCAACCCAGGTGTGTCAAGTTGACACTAAAGCTATCCAGCACATCATCTTTATATTCCTTCTCCATCCATACTCCCATAGCCTCCCCCATGCTGGATTTTGCACAGTCTATCATGTATGTTCAGGTCTATTGAGTCAAGTGTGTACCTAAATGTACCTCAGTGTGAGTTCATCCACTGGAGTCTAGTCAACATATCTAAAGTCTTTTGCTTAAAGAAGATCATCTCTCCCTCACCCAGCAGTGATCAGCTGCCAATAGTTCTTTGGCTAAAGTTGGGGCCACATTATTTTCTGAGACTGGGTCTCTCACTGAACCTGGGGCTTACCAGTTGACTAGGCTGTCTTGTTAGGGAACCCCCAGATCCACCTGTCTCTACCCTCCAGCTCTGGGGCTATATAAGTGCTCACTACCACCCCCAGCTTTTATGTCTGTGCTAGGAATTAAACCAAGGCATTATGGTTGTGCAGCAAGTACTTTATCAACTGAACAATTTCCCCAGCCTCTTAACCCTTCATTTTTACAAATCCTTGCTACATTGATCCCAAAGTTGACTGAGGAAGGTTCTTCTCTATTATTTTAATTGTTTAGATTGTATTTCATGTTGCTTTTTAAAACTAGCTGAAACTGCTTGAATTTTAGGACCTCACGAGCTACAGTCACAATCCCTGTGATGTATTTTAGACTTGTATTCTCCCTTGTTATTTGTTTGTCTTTGAAAAATGTTTGCATAGATAAGGTGAGTGCTGTCCCTGTGACCTTTTTAAAACTTGAGAGATGGCTCAGCGGTTAAGAGCACTGTCTACTCCTGCAGAGAACCTGGGTTTTGTTCCTAGCACCCACATGGTGACTAAAAATTCCAGTTCCAGGGAATTCAATGCCCTCTTCTGACCTTTGCTGGCATTGCAAGACACGGGTGCACTTACACACATGCAGGCAATACACTCGTACACATAAAATAAAAACAGTGAGTAAAATATTAAAAAATAAAAACTTGCCTCCATATGTAGAGAGCCACCTAGCTGGGTGTAGTTTCTTTAGCACCTACCCAGTGGGGGATCCTACCCTTCTTTAACCTCTCTTCTCTGACCTTTCCTCTCTGTGGGGTGGGGGGCATCTTGATGGCTCCCTGTGATGAAGAGCACTGGCCTGCATCATTTGCAGAATGCAGAAATACCAAACTGCTAGACAGCAGAATGCCTGGGAAAACCACTGTTGGTGAAAGATTGCTATCATACAATTTCAAGAGAAATGCCTTAGCCCAGCTTTGCTCTGGCTCTTCCTGTTATAGGTTAAGAATTTCCACAGCAAAATCCTGGGGCTCCTAGGAGAGTCCACCAGCTATTACTGAATGAATAGGATTTGTAGACCTTTCCATCCTGAGTTTGTAACCTTGTTTTCCCAATATTGCCCCTCCCCCTGTTTAATATGAATCATCAAGAGTATAAATATAACCAGCTGCCGGGAAGGCAAGAACTTGGGCTATTATGTTATAATGAATCCAAAACCCAGAGAGGCAAACTGTAGATGCCTAGTTTTCTCTCAGGACCTGATGCTTCTGAGCAGCCTTTTCTTTCTCCTGTCTCCCTCCCTAAAACTAACTCAATCATTTCCTAGTCCGAACTAAAACAGACTGCATTTCTAATCCCACTTGATGCTTGGGAGCTTCAGAATACCTTTGGAAGTAAGGCCCTCTGGTTTTCCTGGTCCAGAAGTTCCTCAACTGTCCCTGTAAGTAGGGCGATGTGTTCTCCTGGTAGGGTTCCAGTTGAGTTCTATCCTGATGTGATTACTAACAGTGACTCCTTTCAATCTCAAAAATATTTTGGTTTGCAAAATAAATCACGTAGTCACTATATTTATACGGCACCTTTCTCACCAGCTTTCAAAAGATAGTGAGGAGGGAAGGGCAGGAGGTACTTAATGAGATTTTATGTGCAGGCAGAACAGACAACAAAGCAGTACCTCAAGTTCCTGCCAGTCCATGCTTAGGAATTAACACCATCCTTGCTTGTCTAAAGAGCTGAAGGTTCACGAAGGTTAAGTAACTTGCCTAATGCCACCCACGCTGAAAGTTAACAGAGGTCCTGCCTTCTTTCTCTCATGGATTGCTGCTACAGCAGACTTCTGCCTCCAGGGTCTTCCCAGTTCTCAGGGACTCAAAGTCAGACCATTTTCTTTCTTTTCATGCCTTTCTTTCCTTTTGTAACTCTGGCTTGACTTTTTCTCTGCCTCCTGAGACCATCATTGAGATGTTCCCTTCCTCCTATTTTCTTTCTTTCTTTTTTTTTCTTCCTTCCTCCTATTTTCTTAGGTGATCTGCATCATGCAGCAACGCACAAGGGTGTGGTCTGCCTGGAGAGAATCAAGAATGATCCTGGGATCCCTGGCTGGAAACGAGGTTGTCCCACACTCCTCTGCAGCTGCTGTGCTCATCAGAACCAAGGAGATCTAGACGGGGACTTCGGACCTGGGACCATTTACAAAAAGGATAGTGTGGAGGCCGAGTTCAGAGGCCAGAGACCGAAGTCCTGTAGAGTCAGGAGATTAGGGATTTATGGAGTTGCCGGCAAATGTAACATGCTATATTTTCTCTGGGCAAGAACACGCTCCCTGGTCCCAAGGACCTTTTGTTTTGTTTTGTTTTTGAGACAGGATCTCTCTGCAGCCACAGCTGGCCTGGAACTCTCTATGTAGGTAGGCCAGCCTGGCACTGGTCTCCTAAATGCTGGGATTAAAGGCTTGCACCACCACACCCAACTCTCAAGGTTTTTTGGGTTTTTTTAAGTAGGAAATCACCCATAGGTGGCTTCTTCCCAAAACTGGTTATATAACCGATTGCTTCAGTGTTTCCTTCTGGGGTTCTGGACATTTGGTGTCAGTCATTTTGTGCTGACTCACAGCATTCTGGACGTCTAGAGTTAGGCATCTTGACCCATTCCAGAAAAATCTATATCAGTAGATTTGTCTAGACAAAAATCGACCCTCACAGCCTTGATTGCCTTCCGATGGGCAAAGGCCTGTAGGAAATAAAACACTACATTGAATGATGAGAAAACAACAGGCTGATGCCATGGCTTCGTCTCTCAACAAGTAGAGATTTCATCAGCTGATGGAGTGTGTTCATCACAGTGTCAGAAATGAAGTCAGAGCTCATGAAATGCTCCTTACCTTTCCTTCTTCTGTGAATGGTTGCAACTTCATTTTAATCTGCCTGAGCAGGTTTTGAAAACATAAAAGAAAGAAAAACATGAGCAATGAAATGTTCAAATAATTTTAGGGAAAATAGTTTTCATTTAAAGAATATAGCACTTGCCTCATGTTGCAAATATGTTCTTTGAGACCCTCCTTTGGGCTCTTCAAACCCTGGATAGATGAGAGGTCTACTCTGTAGCAGGAGGACAGCATTGTTATTGGGGGGGTGGGTGTTGTTTACAAGAGTTCCCAGTTCTTCATGCCCTGAACTGAGCCATATGGGGCCTCCTGCAGTTCCCACAACAGCAGCAAGTAATGCTCAAGGCTGGTTGTGGTGAGTGTGACCTCAGCAAGCACACCACCACCGTCTTTGTCTACAGAGTACCTGTTGAGGTAAGAAAGTAAACCTAGCCTACATCGGCGACCCAGTTCAGGGACCCAGGTCTATCTGAAATGAGAAGGCTTTTGTACAGGTTTAGTAGATGCTTTGTATAATGCTTAAGACAGAGCAGAGCTGAGGAGGGCTGTGCTAGTGGACTCTTTGGTCCTGTTGTCCCTATGCCCTGGTTACTGTCATCCTTCCACACTGACAGGTGCTCCCAACCTTCTAAATTTCCTCCCCTAACTTTCCAAAGCTAATGTGGAAATGATGTCAATGTTTCCATTTTCTTTTAAAATTAAATTATATAAAGTTCATGAGCAATTTTCTTATAAACTTTTAAAATATAATAGGTAAGATAGAAATTATTACTGTCCCAAGGATCATATCTTCTTTATCACAGAAAAGTAAACATGATTTTCAAATTTCGATTTGTGTAGATTTCTTTGAGGAAATAGAACACACTCATAGGAGTGTTTTATCCTCCTTTCATTAAATTAAGGTAGACATGCACAGACTTTGTTTTCTCCCATATGCACATATGCACACAAGAATTCATGACTTTGTCACTCAGTGCATGCCTTCTTAATAAATGTGAAGTCTGGAATAATCGTTTGGTAACCTGCTTTTCACTCAGTAACAGATTTGGAGACTGTTTCCATATTAACATAAATAGATCTATTTCATTCCTTTAAATTGCTATGGAGCAGGCCACAGAATGGATATAATTTAATTAGATATTCCACTGTGGAAGAGATTTAGTGTGCTTCGATTTCTTCCCAATTACGAGTTACACTGCCAGTAAGTAACCTTGCCCACAGAATGAATGCTTCTATAGGGAACTGATGTACAACATGGGATATTCTGAACTCAACTGAGCATAAATAAGCAACTGAGAGAAACTTTCTCTCCTCACCTGACTTTGGCTGTTGGTCTCTGATTTTTCCATTTTGCAGAGGACCCGGGTTCAGTTCCCAGCACCCACATGGCCGGTAACAACCATCTGTAACTCCACTTCCAGGGGCTCTGATGCTTTCTTTTGGCTTTTGTGGGCATTGCATACACAGATGCACTTATAAACATACATGCTGGCAAAATACTCACACACATAAAATAAATCAATAAATCCTTAAAATATATTATATGCATATATTATGTGTATATATAATACATGTATATATTTTATTTATATATATTCTAGATTATGACCAGAAAAATAAATAAAGGTATGAATAAGAACTTCAGAGAAGGTTATGTCATCTCTGTGTGTGTGTGTGTGTGTGTGTGCGTGCGTGTGTATAACATAAAACAAAAGAATATCTTTAATTGAAGAGACTAGCTGTAGTTGACAGCAATTAAACGATCAGGTGGCATGGAAGCATGGGTGATGGTGAGAGAAGGTGGTTTTCCATCTGGATGCTGGTGTTAGCATGCTTGGACCACCAGCCCCGCAAGCCCCCTGCCAGTTCTGTTGTATTCCCCGGCCACAAATTCAGGGCCCTTTAAAAGCTCCAGTGCAACTCCTGGCTTTGCACTAGGAGGAAATGGAGAAGCAGCGAGCCTGTACTAGTCTGGAGGCAAATACCAAATACCCAAATACCAAGTGGAGTGTCTCTTCTCCAGCCAGCTGGGGCCTGTGGAGTGGCCATAGCCTGCACTGCCTTTTTTTTCCCTAGGGTAGAGTCCTTCAGGGTCCCATTACAATCTACCTTCTGTCACCCTCTTTGAAGCTCTCCTACAACACAGTCAAAACATACTATGTGAGTTCAAGTCTTGGCATGGCTTTGAGCACTTTGCTGCCTCCCTTCCTACCTTACATGTAGAATAACTCACAGGGTATGGTCATATCTAAGATGCATCTTTAATGCTTTAAAAGGGGCCTGGCATGAGAAAGGGCTCAAAAAGGTGAGCTGTGCTGGTGTGTTACTTTCTTAGAAGTTCCTGATCCCCTCCCATAAAGGAAGATGCAGCAGGCCAGTTACTGGGTGTGCATCACCCAGCCCAGGCCAGTCAGCCCTTGCTGCTTCCTGCTATGAAAGTACCACTTGCTTTAGACATTAAGTCTCATTTTGTGCACAGAAGGTACAGGCTGAATTCACAGTGATGGCTGAGGGAGCAGATATGTTGTGCATGAGGACACACAGGAGGAGGAAGGAGAACCTCTGTCAGAAATGCCAGGTAACAAAATCATGCTTCCTAACTCCGGGATTAGCATTAAGTGGGGCTAGAGTACAATTATTTTCTGAGTACTTTCTGCATGTAAGGGGTACCCTAGACATGTTGTTATATATAGCATTTAAATCTCAGGATCATTGTTGACAAATTCCGTGCTTTGCATTTGCTGTTTTAATGAGAAAATGAATTTAACTGACTGATCCTAGCATTCTACTGCACCCATTTTCTGAATCTCCTGCACCTCACTCTGAAATCCTTCTGAATTCTAGTAGGGGACTGTGGACTTCACGTGAAGCGGGAAAGTGAAGCCTGAAGTCCATTGATTCTCTGGTGACAGTAGCAAGAAAACACTTGTGGTACAGTGATTGATGACTGTTGGTTTGAGTTACTGGGAGGGCAGAACTGTGTGCAGTTCCTGGTGGAAGAGGCAAGCCAACGAAGGGTTAAAAGAGAAGTGATGGGGTCTGGGTGTAGGAAGGTTAGTGATGGAGAAAGAGGACATACGGTATGCTTATATGCTCAAAGATGTTTTCAGAGAGTAGAAAGCTGAACTCCCCCAAAAGGCATGAGAAAGAAAGTTTTCAAGGGTGTCAGAAAAAAATGAGAAGAAGCAGTCACAGGTTTGACTTGGGTACAACTCTGACTAGTCACCTGATAACCTTTCCTTTACAAAGTACAGCTGAGACTTTACTGTAGTAAGAGTAAACTGGCTAGATAGTGTTAGGATGAACAGAGGATAATCTCAGTGGATCATAACATCCCTTTCCTAAACCAATGGCACACCTTAGCACCATGTAATGCAGATTTTCCAAAAAACCTTTATCTCTAGGAGGATGACATTCCCTCATCGTCGAGTAAGGAGCCATTTGTCTGGGTTACCTGGAGGAGTGAAGTGTGGTAAACTTCAGATGAACAATGCTGACAACGGTAACGGCTCCTGGACTGGCTCACCCATACACTTCCAGAGCCTCCCCTTTGGATATTACCAATCACTGGCATGGGGGAAATCTCCCTTACTACTAAAGTGACTCTGGTCCTTCTCTTAAAATTCCACATAATCAGCCACAACTCAATGTCCACATTGCTGGGAATTATTAGGAGGACAAAAGTTCCCAGGACAAAGTTCCAGGCTCTGTATAAACAAAACCTCATTTCTATTATTTTCCTTTTAACCGTGAGCAATTAAACTGGAAACACAATTGTGATTTTTCTTTGTGATGACTTTGCATGTCCTGTGACATGGACTTCATTTTCTCTGGGATCAGCAGAACCCTTCCTGGTATGTACACATATCTTTGTTCCATCTTCTACTTTGGCATGATTAATTCATTTATTAACTGGATAAAATGCAAAGTTTGATTGCACAAGGCCCACCAAGTGAGTCTCAGCTCTGAATTAATATTGCTTACTTCAAATGCAATTCTAAGTGACCTTTGCTGGTTGAAGGGCCCTTACTTGTTGCTCTTATTATGAAATCTGAGAGTTACTGATGCTGTGTGAGTGAGAAAAGGCTTAAGAAGGAAGAAAGTTGCCCAAAGATATCCTGCAGAGAAAAGCGACCTAGTACTTAAGAGATTTGCAGTGCCCTTGACAAGTCCAACCTGTAGTGTAAAGCATTTGCCTGATTCTGTCAAGTTCCATCCAGTATTCCATTCAAATTAGTCCTTGCTTCTCCCTCTGTTCATTCTCATGATCCCTGGGAAATTCAGACTGTGGAGCGAATATGCCCCGACCTTAGGACTTTGAACCTGGACTTGCTTATTGGGATGCTTGCATTGCAAATCAATATGTTAATACTCTGCCTACTGTTATTAGAACAAGATATCTAAGATGCAGGTGGAGTCAGACCACAAGCATACTTTTTTCTGTGAAAAATCACCCCCATGCAGGAAACAGGCTGGCTTTAGTATGCCAATCTCACCAGTTTATTATGACTGTGTTGGACAGAAATGGAGAAATCATTAGTTTTTTTTTTTTTTTTCCAAGATAGGTGTCTGTGCCAGTGAGGTTTGGACTAGACAGAGAACCATAGAAAATTCCTTGAGGTAACAAGTGTTTCCCTGCTAGAATCTTAGGTGATAACCTGCTGATCTCCCATGCTTTAGAGGCAGGATTGAGTTGCATCCACTGAAGTGCCAAGGTGTTGTTTCTTCTGACTCAGAGCCAGAAGTATGTAAGCCATTGGGTTGCTGTGGTCCTGGGCTTGGCAGAATTCCATTCTCTATAGTGTTATGATTGGTGATATATGCTAATGTCATATATCTGAATATTTCATATAGGTGCAGATTCGAGTTTGGAGTGTAGCTGCTGAGATTTCTAGGTTCCCTGTCCTGGAATAATGAATTGCACCAAGGACATATGAATGGTGATAGAGACAGGGAGTTTATTAGAAAAGAAAATAAATCTGGGCTGGAGCGATAGCTCAGCGGTTAAGAGCACTGACTGCTCTTGCAGGGGACCTGGGTTCAATTCCCAGCATCCACATGGCAGCTACGCACTGTCCTTAACTCCAGTTCCAGGAGAAGCCGAAGCCCTCTTCTGACTTCCATGGCATTGCATGACACGGGTGTGCTCACACACATGCAGGCAATACACTCATACACATAAAATAAAAATAATAAATAAAATTTTAAAAAGAAGAAAAGAAAATAAATCTCTGGGATGGCAGTCCGTTAATAAGTAAGGAAAGGGTAAAAGCTCAGAAGCTGGTACCACGTGAGTTCCCATCCTTTGCAGGTCATTTTCTCATTTGCATGGCACCTGCCTTCACTTGCTGGGGGATCTTTCAGCCTTTTCACTCTGTTCTACATGTGCAACCGGTGGCTGAGTTCCAGTCTTACTCTGACAACCTTCACAAGTTAATCTTGATGTACCTTTCTCTACTTTTCTCTTGCCACACGAAGTGATTTCTATGTTCCAAATGTGACCCAAAGGCCCTTGTATACACAATTTTGCCTATCCTTCATTGAAATATAAAGAAATTCATGCCAGGTGTGGTGGTGCATGCCTTTGATCCCAGCACTCAGGAGTTAGAGGCAGGCAGATCTCTGTGAGTTCAAGGCCAGCCTGGTCTACATAGTGACTCCCAGGACAGCTGGGGCTACAGGGAGACCCTGTCTCAAAAAAAAAAAAAAAAGCTCATTTTGTTGCACCATTGTGCTATCAGAAGAATCTAGGACCCAGACAAATTAAGAGGTGTCCCTAAGTCATACAACAGGGGGTGGAGAGAGGGTGTTATGAAGAGCAGAGCACAAGCCATCTTTTCTGCTAACTGCATATGGTTGCCTACTCCTCTGACCCAATGCCTCATTCTCTTCCTCTTTCTTCTGATTCCAATTCCTCTCCTTCCTTTTTGTTTTCTCTCTCCTCTTTAAAAAAAAAATCTTTGATAGCAGAATGGTACCATTGAAGGAAGCTTGGGATTAACCAAATTTCCTAAACCACTATCCTGGAAGGGTGTTCTGCAACCTGACCACTGGGTGTGGGTGCCCTCCCCAAGTCTACTACAGGTCCCTAGCACTTAAAATATTTATCTGCACTGGTTTCCCAAGCCTTATTGTCCTTATGGATATTTTATTCTCATCTTCCTAAACCTCAGAATTCTGCCACACTCTGATATATTTATGCTGGAGTCTAAGTTTATAGTGCAGCATGCACATGCAACCTCAGAACATAGTACATTTGGTGACACGTGTCCCAGTGAACAGCAAGCAGCTTTCTGAAATCTGTATTGTTGTGACAACACCAGGGCAAACAGCTCTTGGGTGTAGATGACCAGAGCTGGAGATCCTCGCCTTCTCGGAGACAAATGCGTGAGTTGGAAGGAACTGCGAAGGGCAATCCATGTGATACACAAAGAAACAAACCCATAGAAACAATCTGATTTGCCCTTTATTAGCTAATTGATAGCTGTGTATGTAGACAGTGCCCAATACATAATTATGGAATAAAAAGATGGCTTAACAATGGATGATGGGTTCATAGATAACTGCTGCCTCCGTTCATTAGATTCTAAGTACACACCAGACAGCTCTTCCTGCGCCCGACTAGCCATCATATTTTGCAGTACAGGAGAGCCATACTCGCTTCTGGTTAATGTGACCCCCACTGCCACCAGACCTGCCCTTCCATCTCTGCCTCCCTCGTTCATTTCTACTGACCTTGTATTCTTCACATGCGCCAGTAGTCTCCACTCAAGGCTCTTCACAGGTCTTCACCCTTCTTGTTGGAGCCTCTCTGGCAACCTCATCAGATCCCTGCTCCTGTCACCTCCTCAGGAAAACGTATCTCCACCCCCCTGTACATTTGCAGAGTGTATGAAACATGTTAATTCACTACCAATATTTGTTGAATAAATGAACGAGTCACATTATCTCCAAAGCAAAATAGGGCAAAAGTGAATTTTTGAGAAGGGTCACATGCTTGGAATCCAAACAGCATTGTGATCATGGCTGTGGTGTAACAGCTCTCTAGAATCTATTTATCTTCTGTAACTGAACTCAGTACACTGAAAGCAACAATTCATTCCCCCTGTTCATGGCCCCAACAACCACCACTCTGCTTGTTTAGATCTGTGAGTCTGCTCTTTTAGATATATGAGTGCAGTCATGCAACAAGTGACTGACTTCTTTCAATTAGCATAATATCTTCCAGGTTCATCCATGTTCATATGGCAGAATTTCTTTTATGAAGGCTGAGTAATACTCCATTGCATACCACATTTTCCTTCATCCATTCATCTATTGATGAGAGCTGGAGTTGTTTGCATGTCTTGGCTTTTGTGAATAAAGCTGCAGTGAGGAAAGCTGACATATCTCTGAAATGCCAATGTCAATACTTTTGAGGACCAGCAGTGGGATTACTGGAGCATGTGGTATTTCTGCCTCCATCCTGGTTTCTACACTGGCTACATCATTTTCCTTCCCAATGCGTCCAGTTCCTTCACATCTTTCCAAATACTCGTTGCATTTTGTCTTTTGCTAATTACTATCGTCATATGTGTGAAATGATATGACAGTGTGGGTTTGGCTTATATTTCCCTGACAGTGATGCTGAACGCCCACCTGTTGACCAGCATGTGATCCCTTGTGTGACTTGTCCTTGGGATATGATAGGTAAACAAGTGCCTATACTTCACAGATAAGGTACCAATGGTTGACAAAAACATTTTTTTACCCAAATCTAGATTGGTGAACTAATGGGTCATGTCACCAAAAGGCCCACCCCAACAAGGTTGAGACTCAAACGCAGCATCCCCGGAGCTCCCTAACAGCCTGGAGACCTCCCCTGCAGCATATGCTCTCACAGTGACCATGCACAACTTCTGGAATCTGGAAGAGCTAAGGTTTCTGTGAGTTTCACCAGCCTCAAGAATCTTCCTGTCCCCCCCCCCCCCCCCCCCCCCCCCCCCCCCCCCCGCAGGAAGAAATGTTTCATTTTAGCACAAAGAGCTATCCAACATCCTTAGTTCTGCTGTACTTGCCGAGACCAGCTTTCCCTTGTCTGCAAAGGAATACATCTTTTTTTTTTTTTTAAGGACATAGCATATCTCTTCTCCAAACAAGCTTAGATTCTGTAAATGCAGGATTGTCTGCTTAGAATAGACTCAAATGATGTGGTTTAACTCAAATCCTGCCTCCCCTCCCTATATTCTGTGAGTCATTCTGATAGGCTGTTAGGGTGGGGAGACCTTGCCCTTCACAGCAAGAAAGTTGAGTGGGAATATCACAGGCATGAGGCAAGTGGAGCTTTGTGTTGCTTTCTCAAGCCTCAATTTCTATTTCTTTACCTACACAGAGCCTGCTGCAATCCTACATCCAAGAGCAGTCTTTGAACATTGCTCTTTAGGAAATGAGCAAGGCCACGCATAGGGTGTCTCATGGAGACACATCAGCTCATCCTGTGCTTTATTTCTTCCAAAGCTGCTTCTCTCCACACTCCTCTGGAAGCCAGGCAGGGCACTCTGCCTCTAGGAAACCACTCACCACTAAGGCCCCCTCTGGCCTGGCCAGGCCCTGGCTGGGTGGGGGCCCTCTTACCCTGCTGTGCAGCTGCAAGGTTGGAACATCTGCAGCCCTGCCCTCTCCCGAGGGCCCCTGCAGCTGCAGCTGGTTACTCCCTGGCCTGGAGCAGGGACCAGGCCTGGGCATAGCCATCCCTTTCTGAAGCCCTTGAGACAGCTTGGCTTTACAGAGGCAGGAGCCAGAGGGAGCTGGAACCAAGATGCCCTGATCCAGACTTATTTTGCTGCTTCTTGGGGCTTTTTAGAGGAGAGAAAGCTAAGTTTTCTGGACAGACGACATCTAAGTCGTCTGGAACAGAAACAGCAAAGATGGAATTAAACAAAACAAAACAAGTCATTCTCTACTCCCTTGGTTGTGAACTCTCAAGAGACAAAGGAAGAGGGGTGCTCTCAAGGAGGAGGAAAGCTCATACGTCTTCAAGCAATTCCAAGATCCACTCTGAGAAGTGGGGTGCAGGATGCTGTCATCAGTGTGCACAAAGGGTGAGTTCTGTCTTGTCTGATGCAGGGCCTGGAGCTGAGGCTCAGATGTCAAACACAGCTGCTGTGTTAGCTGGCTTTCCATTGCCATAACAAATTACCTGAGATAATCAACAGGAAAGGCTTTATTTTGATTCTGTTTTACAGTTCATGATCAGTTGGCTCCATTGCTTTGGACCTGTGGCAAGATAGCTTGTCAGGGCAGAAATATATAGTTGAGAGAACCAGCTCATTTCCTGGGCAACATGCAGAAGAAAAAGGGGGGCGGTCTGACAGTCCCTCTCAAGGGTGTGCCCCCAACCCTGAGGACATTTTCCTAGGCCTCATCTCTTAAAAGCTCTACCAATTCAAATAGCACCATCTTGAGGACCAAGCCCTTAAGTATGCCTTGGAAGGACATTGAAGACATAACATTATGGCATCCGAGTTTCCTCCCTGGCTCTACGAACTGCTTTTGTATGGTCATTCCCAATGCTAGGGTTTCCAGAAACAAAACATGGGCGAGTCTGTAGTTCTAAGCAGCATGTTGTGTATTCATCAGTTTCACTGTACAAAGAAGCCCTGGGTTTTTCCTTTCCTAAAGAAAAACAAATGTGTAGAAAGAGATCGATTTTCCATCCAAAATTTGTGTGTCTCATGCAATCCAGAGACAAGCACATCAGTAGTATAATGCTGAGTTCGTGATTTGGCTGCTTCCTCTTTTCACTGACCCTTACTGGCCTGTCTACCCTTCTTTTCTCTGCAGTCTACTATTCTGTATTGATATGTCCCTTGCCATCTTCCTGTTCACACACAGGCATTATTACAAGTCACACTTCATTAACATCATTGTTTATCTACCCTTGTGCTCATGTTTGAGAATTTATGTTTAGAAGTTGTAATGCTATGGACACTGGTTTTTGTTACAGGATCACAGTTTTCTCCAAAGCCGTCAAGCCATGGTAGACAGGGATAACAGATCTGTAAGAGTAAGACACAGCTTCTGCCCTGTGAATCCATCACCCAAAGGCCCCATCTCCTAATGCACTGGGTGGGTAAGGACCTCGGGAGACATAAACATTCATGGACAAGCAAAGGCTGCCTTTAAAGTGGATCACTGCCAGGCTGTCTGACTCCAACTATAGGAGGCCAAAAGGAAGCTGTCACCTGGAAACCAGGAATGACCTTGCACAGTGGGGCCTTGACTCTGCCACAGCCCAGCCATGAGGAGTGAAAGGCCACCACATTTCTTCAAAACTGCTTCTTTGCATGGAAAATGGAAACAGTGAAATCAGCCCGACTGTGTATGGAGCAGGTAAGCTGCGGCATTCTCATTCCTGCTGATGCAGGGGCACTCAGAAAGAACTGCTCACCTCCACCAAGTTCTCAGGAAATGACCGTTAGACTGGGACAACAGCACTGGTAAATATATTCCAAGTCATACAAAAGTCCTATTCTCCAAGGAATATTTTCTGACTCTTCCACCTTTACTGTACCAAATGATTAGACTATAATGTAAAAAGAAAATTCCAGAAGACTGGGATATATAAGAAATCTGATAAATAAGAAAGCTGGTGGACTTTACTTTCTATAAAATCTTCAGTGGTTCTGATTTGGATGGATATGTTGGGACCTAGGGTGGCCCTTGAATCCAGCCTGACTTTTTGCTTCTGGTACTTTATCCCTGTGTTCATTTCCGAAGTACCTCCTATTACAGTTACTGCTTTAACTTCTCCCAAGATCTTCCGTTTGGGGGGTGGCTTTCTCCTGCTTTCCTTTCCAGGCATCATAAATCCACAGTAACAACAATAACAACAAGCCGTGCTGGGCATGGTTCCTTCTGATCTGGAAAAATGATGAAATGGGGAGAGCTGTGTGGATTTCCTGGTACCCATGGGCTGGCAGTCAAGTTACGCCTTGGATGAAGATGGTTATTCTAAGCTACCTGCCCCCTGTACCCCATGCTTCCCTTAGATGTCAAACTAGTGACTGTCATAGATTAAACTGGTAGTAGATGCTTGTTTATGGGTTGGGAACTCACATTCCTTCTGGTGAAATGGGCGGTTTCCTCCCATATGCAAAGAAAGACTCTCAGGTTCTTTACAGCAGTTTTGTAATGTCAGACAGCTAGTAACTGGTACAATTAAGACTTAACCCAGCTCTGTCTGAGTTTAAGGCCTGTATACATTCTCGCTCTTTTTTACTTTAATCATCTTCAAAGGCCTGCTCTTTCCTAAGATATCTTATCCACAAGAACTAGACTTTCTTTTCAAAAAAATTTAAATAGCATCTTATTTACACATTTTGGCAATTGAAAATAACCTGCTTGGCAACTGAATGTGGTCTGTCTACACTTGCAAAATCAACAAAAAATCCAAAATAAATAAATAAGAAAAGAAATGATTTTGCTTGAAATTGTCTTGAATTGTCCTGTGTGCTGTCAGTTTCCATTTGTCTTTGTAGTTGTTTCTCCTCCCTGAGCATGGTAGCACTTTGTGGGCCACTGGAGTTGGTATTCCCTTTGTACTGTACCCAGGCCCATCTGGGCACAAGACAAGGCAGTTTGTCTTTAGTTTTATACAGACTTTTATACAGTATTAATCATTGATTATTTATTACAAAATTGCTAAGTTTCAGCAATTTCTCTGATGTCCTCAGCCTAAGAATATTCTGGAGACAAAGAGCATGTTTCTGGTTTCATGCATTTTGGATATAACAAGTATGCATCTCCATAATACAAAAAGAGTGGGCAGCTTTAGAAATGAATATGCCAAAAAGACCTGCCTCTTTCCTTCCTGGCAGGGAAGAGGCCTGCGAGGTGCCAGCCAGCATCTTCTGTCAGGAAGTGCCCACTGCCATTTGCACACACATAGGCATGGGCATCTAGCAAGTGCTTTGCTCTATGCCAGGCATTATGCTGAGCCCTCCATAGACATCTCTAGCCCTACAGAAAAGTGTTTGTATGCCACATAAGTATACTTTAAAAGATCAAAGGATCCACCAGTTCCATACAGCACTGAATACTCTTGGGGAGTGTGGCTACAGGCAAGGGGCATTGAAACTACATTTGACTCCATCAGAAGAGCAAGAAAATCCCATGTGGGATTGTGCAGATGGGGAGCAAGTTTGTGAGGCCAGACTTAGAAATAGATGCAAAGGTGCAGACTTAAATCTGGAATGGAAAATAGATGATAAATGTAGTATAGAAACCACAGTGAGTTTCTGTCTTCTTCATCATCCTGTACCATATATGGATGGATACACACACACACACACACACACACACACGGACACACACACATAGACACAGACACACACACATGGACACACACACACATAGACACACACGCACACACACATACACGCACACACACACGGACACATACACATGAACACACACACACATAGACACACACATGCACACACACACGGACACACACGCACACACACACACACACACACACACAGCCCTTAGCCCAGTCTGGATCTTTTCTTGTTTCTGATTCTGTTCAAGATCTCCAGTGTTAGGACGGCTCCCCAGATGACCATTCAGTCAGGTCTCAGGCCGTCCAGTTCACAGGCCAGCCTGCTGCCGACCTGCTGCTCTTCCAGAAACGAGACTCCTCCTTCAGAGACTCTTCTCTGTGTATAGCTTGGCAGGTATCAGTGTGACTATCTGAGCAGCTTTTTCCTTTGTTCACTAGAAAACAAGCCTCTTGAGGAAAAAGATGTCCTCTTCATCCTATTACCACCATTGGCTCGCATATATTTGTAAATGTTCAGTATCTTCTTGTTCAATGAATGAGCGATTCAGTAAAGATTTAAAGTCCCAGATAATTCACCCATAGCTTATAAATCTAATTCTAATTCATACAGTTGTAGTGAAAATAAAATGAAGGAACCTGAAACCACCGAGGGCAACACTGCTGCTCAATTTGTCAAGCTGTTTCCCTTCAGCCCCAGTCACTAGATCATGTAAACCTGTGAGCACCTGCCTGGGTCCCCGTTCCCATGTCAGGTGATGTGGAGCATGGTAATAGCACATACGGCTAGTTCAAGTTTGTCTTCAGTTCAGGGTATTGTACATCGATTGTTTCATTGATTTATGATTACATAATTGCTAAATTTCAGAAGTCCTCCGATGCCCTCAACTTGGGTTCTGGAGATAGCAAGCGTATTTCTGGCTTCACGCATTTTGGATGTAACAAGTTTCAGCTTACAAATGTAGTAAACACGGTCTCTGAGCCTGAGCCTTTTAACAGTTAATTAATACCCTAGGTGAAACTCTCCACTATGCCTGACTAATTAATATGCTCTATGACACTGCTGTTATCACTATTACTTTATTCAAAACTACCTGGTGGTAGAGTGCACACTTCCTGTGTGATTAGCATGGCCTTGCTGGTATTCCATGTCTGTTTGTCTGTGTTACCCCATGGCAACCCTTTCTTTTTACCAATGATCTTTCCCTCATTTTCAGCAGGGTGGGAAATGAGCTCAGGCCGAGCCACTGTGAAACTGCCCTGGGATCCCAAGCTGACTCTGAGCTTTGGAATTTGTTGGCTCCAACATCACACTTATATGTGAGTATCATTGTCGAAGCTAATAAATTTCCCTGTCCCAGACCCCAGAGACCTCTATGAATTACTTTAAGACTGCTTTTCTGTTTAAGGCAGAAAGGAAGACTGTAAAAAAGCGCACTTTCCACTGGCTTCTGGATTTCTGGAAGATTTGATGTGACTTCAAGTTCCTAGCTGGGCAAGAAGCAATCACAGCACAAGGCCTAGTCGGTCTTCCTGGCTAGTCCCACCCTCCGCGCCCTCCTGTGCCCACTCTTCATTTCCCCTCCACCAGTCATGGCCCTAGCTGTGAATATTTGACCATCATCTCCATTCCAGTCTAGAGGGTCAAGAACTGTCCTCCTTAGATTTTCAGCCTGCCTCCCATTCCTGTCATCTCAATTCAAGACTGTCCAGTCGGGTATTTCAGCCTAACAGTGTTGACATGCAATCTGAGCGAGGATGGAGGGGGGTATGAGTCTAATAATCTAAATGAACTTTGATTGTATCCTGGTATGTTCAATCAGGTATCTTTAAGTCAGAGGATAGAAAGGTATGAAAAAGAGAATTCTTCCATTTCCTTTGCATTAGCAAATAATTATCAAATAAATGATTGGCTTCCTAACATTTTCATTTTGGTCATTTTAATGCTGAGATGGTTTTGCTTTTTCACAACCAAGTGTGGTACAGTTTTGGTGTCTCATTTTAGAATTTTTAAAATGTATTATCCCATTCTATGCAATGTTTTGTGGTGATACTCCTAACCCTTCCCAGCATCAGTCTTAAAGGGATCCTGATATTTGGAGCTACGATGGGACTATCATAACCTTTCTGGTATTTGAAATTTACACCCAACGAGGGCATATTGCTAAAATAAAAACCCATACTGTGTAAACTCTGATTAGCTCCCATTCTTGCATGCCTGCTTCTAAGGCAGGGTGGGGGTAATGTGAAGTTCCTGCAGCTGTAATTGCAGCTATCACCGCTGTGCTGATAATCCACAGGACTGATACTTGCCCTACTGACTGGACATTTCTGAAATAGTACCACTATCAGGTAGATCAGACTGCTGGCAAAAGCTTTGGCACCAAAGAGACTCAACAAATACATTTCATCACAGTGACCCTGCACTAACAGTCACTCTATGTGGATAACCTCATGGGAATGGAAGCTGAGAAAGGGCTATTTCAAGGCTGCCAATGCCTTCATCTCTGCTCTGTTCAAAATGCACACTTGCTGCTTTTTATGCTCACGGTAGTAAAACAAATCAGTAGGATTTTTCCAATCCTCAGCATGGAAGGTAGAGAGAAAAGTGAACAAGGGAACTCTCATGTAAAGCATCTACGATCCCAACAAAAGGGAGCAGATGGAGAGTAAACTCTTTTTTAAAAAAGAAAACAAGAAAGCAAAAGGGTAAAAATATAGGAAATTACCCAACCTCAATTATAGGAGGGCAAAAATAACTTATTTTATTTGCAGTCCCAACACTCAATTCTTTGTTTAGGAAAACTGGAAAAGTGCTTTGCAGACTCAAAGGCTCCTGAGTTATCAGGGCACTGTTTCCTGGGAATATTTTCACCCGCTCTACACGACTCACTTAATAAAGGCAGAATGAATAGTGCAAATGCATTCTGTAAAAACAGACTAGTGTTCCAGCTTTGTTAACAACAAGTATGATATTGATGTAATGGAAACTTTGGGAGATGGAGGATCGGCTCTGCCTAGTGTTGGAGGGTTTCCAGCGGGGGACCCTGACTATTTCAAAGTCAAGGAATCTTCTGGTGTTCACAGACTATTCTGGTGTTCACAGACCCTGTGTGCTGCCCAGCTTGTTATGCCAAAGTGGAGATGGGAATGGCAGCCTTGAGGGAGACCCTCACCCCACTCAGACTGTGGAGCATGGGTCCCATGGTCAGACAGGGGCTGGACCACAACAGCTGCAAGGGCGTGAGGACTGAGACTTATCTTTTCACTCGCCTCCAGAGAAGCAATGGGAAGGTTTCCATGGCCTTGGTCTCCTTGTATCTATCTGCCCGGAGTCTGTCTGTGACCCTGAGATCCTTTTTTGCCTACCCTGTCCTTCTAACTGCTGGATGGATCGAGAGAGAATAGGACACTAAGTGGTTTTCAGAACATTGGGAAAGAGGCTCCTATTCCCCTTTCTCTGTTAGTCATTATGGAATGATGGCTCTCCACGGGTGATTTAAACAGTGTGGTAGCTTTGCTACGACTATATAGAGTGATTCCAAACCTATTGAACTATTTTTTAATTGTGATTTATTTGTGTTCCTTAATTGAAACAAAATGGTACAGCATTCTATAATAATGGTACCAAGCCCTTCGGCCCATAATAATGCGCAATGCTCCTTTTTTTTCTTTTTCTTTTATGGGGTCTGGCTATTTAAGTTCCTTCTAACTACTTGTATGTCTGGGTGTGACATTCCAGATTGGATACAACTGAGAGAGCCCTGCAATGCTCATTTCTAAATCCAATCCTCACAGCTTTGTTATCTTTGTCAGAACAACCTAGTAACTGCTTCCTCGATGTTTTAATTTAGATTTCTGAGATACACGAGGAATTTAGATGTTATTCCCCCACCCCCACCCCACCTTAAATATGTGGCAGCCTCGCTGTTTCTAGGACAGGCTAAAAAGAAACAGATCAAGCAGAGTGAAGCCCTGAAGTGTTATTCTAAGGCGCTTTCAGATTTCCATCCTTCTGTACAGTACTGAGCCTCATTCGGGGCTACAGCACACAAGAAAACAGTTGTGGTGCAGCCAGACGACTCTGAAGAGCTTGGGCAGTGGGAGATGATGAACAGGAGGCAGCTAATTGTTTCAGTTCTGCTGTTTGGGGGGCGGGGGGCAAGTGAAAATGAAAAATGAGAACAACTTCTATTTCCTTTACTGTAAATCTCGAGCACGAACATTTTTCAAGTCTCTTGAGCAGTACAATGCATCTTTTCATAAGTTCTTTAGGATGGCCATTGCTGCATGCTTAAAGAATCATTTGGGTGGGATTGAAAGGGGAGCCCAGGTCACCTGATGACGGCAGCTCAAGGAAGCATTAGTAGGCTTCACTGGCCCAGAATTTCCTGCAAAAAGCAACTGCAGCAATTTCACCAGACTGATCATGGTTGGCCTTTCAAACACCTTCTCACCCCCCTCCACCCGTTTGTCATCGAGAAAGTCAGGTGTCCATGGTTAGAGGATACTAAACCAGATATCCAGTGCAAATTGGGAAAGACAAAGAGCTATTGTGGTGGGATAAATGCTTCCTTCTCAGCCACCTTTGTCAGTTCACGTTTCTCAGGTCACTGCTTTGCTGAGGGCCCTAGCAGCTGACAAACAGAGCCTAAAATTTAAGACTGTCTGCGAAGGTCAAATCCACTTTCTTTACACTTTTTGTGAAAGAAAACCCCGGCAGCTTGCCTTGGAAAAGCAGCAAAACCAAACCAAAGACAGGCTGCAGAGTTTATCTGAGAAATTCCTTTGCCTCCTCAGCAACATCCTTGCACTGGCGTTCAGCGGTCACTAGAATCTTCCACAGAGTTTTGGGTTTTAACACATGCAGATATGATAAAGCAATGTATCTGAAATCTTGAAAAAGAAGAAACAAAAAGAAAAAGAAAGCAGCCATCTAAACAAGGGCGAACAAAAGAAAAACACGATACTCGCTGACTAAGCCAACTTCTAAGTGTAGAGCACTCCAAGCTAATTTCAAAAGCTAATTGCGAGCGTAACTATTGTGATCTTTGTAGGAAAATCCAATAAAGCTGTCAAAGGGCTTTAGTATTAAGTGCTTTGTGGTTGGGGAACCATCATTTTGTTTGCTTTTGGGTTAGTTTATGCCTTTAGTCATTTAGGTGCCCTTTTTGTTACAATGATTTAGCTTTTTCTGCATAAGTTATAGCCATTTTTACATTATTTAAACAAAGGAAACAGTTATAGTTTCTACAAATTTCAGCAGATAAAGATCGCAGGGAAGAAAATATCCATTATCTTTCTTAACTGGCTCCTCAGTCTGTAACTGGATCCTTTCAGTACCCCACCCCCAAGTATTTCAGGTTGGGAACATCCAGGCTATTTCTGTGGAGAGCAGTGGCTGTTTTTTAAAATAAGATTTCTGCCCTAACTGAATTCTCACTGTGTAGGTGTCTATGTTTGCCTGGGACCCCCCCCCAATGGGAAGGCACTAGGTCACCATGACAGAAATGGCATCTCAGGATACCAAGAAGTAAGTAGGTAAAGAAGAGCTCTCAAAGCCAGAACATCAGGGTTTTTTGTTTGGTTGGTTGGTTTTGTGGTTCCATGGATCAAACCCAGGGTCATGCTGTTTCCCTGTGCCACTGAGCTGTGTCCCCAGCCTCAAACCAAAAGTTTATATTTGGGACAAAGCCAGGGGTTATGGAGAAAAGATTCGAAAAGAATTTTGACTCTTCTTTGATTTTTTTATTTTTTTTTTTCTGCTTATAAGGAAAGGTGCCCTGCCAGATAGTCCACTTGGAAAGTGAGGTGACTGCACATTCTTATTCCAGGGCAATATCATAAAGATGTGTCTCAAGGGTTTTCAAAATGTAAAGGTTTTGAAAAGATGAATTCTGTATGCATATACTGTTTATGTCAGTTTCTATGTGAATTATACTTTCAAGTCTTTGACTTTGTCCTTGTACCATGAATACCCCTCTCCAGAATGTTTATATGTTATTATATGCCTATACCGGATACAAAATAAATCCTTCACTCTAGCTTATGAACTCAACTAAGTGCTCAGATACTTTCAAATTGCCCTAGAATTTATGAAGAGAAAATCACATTCTCTGGTATTATACTCTCTAGGCCAATGTCCTAAGCAGTGAGGCTCTGATTGTAATGTTGGCAAATGTGTGCCCAGGGTATCTAAAACAATTTTGATTTAAATTAAAAGTCTTGTGAATAAAATGGCAGTGCTTATAAGAACAGTGATATTCAAGTGTACTTTCAAAAGAAACTCCTCTATTTTTAAACTATTTACTGGCAATTAGTTACCTCTTGTCCAATATCCAAGTATTCATTACCTTTCTAGTAATGATATCTTGAATTTCCTTGGGGTACTGTCTACCCCTATAACTCTCTCCACTGCTGTCTCCAACAGCCCTTCCACCCATAGACAGTGTGTTGTATACATGAGACTGTTTCCCCCCTTAGCTGAAAAGGTGGGCTTATAATCCAGAACTGAATGAAAAGGACATTTATCCCACTGGTCATATCATTTCTTACTGATTGAACATAAACTTGATCAAAGTAGATCAAACCCAGGGACAGGGCTTCCCTGGGGAAGAGGAAGAGATGCTGACGGAACCAATAATACTGACCTCGAGCTACAGGGAAGCCATTTTGCCTTCAAATAGGAAATTAATAGGCAAAAGCAAACTGGCAAGTTTCAAGATACATTTTGGAAGTTGAGCCAACAAAAGCTTGGGCCTTGTTAGGATTTTCTTATGCCTTGGGGAGAAATAGGACAACTGGGTATGTTGAATTTTGCATGACATACTTGGTAGGTGGCCTTGCCTTTGATCAAGGTGAGGACAGATCAAAGAAGTTGCAAGACTGAAAGAGAATAAAACTCAAAGTGGAAGTCACTTTGAGTCACTTTTCTGACTCCCTTTCTGACTTTGGATATACTCAGGTGTTCCTCTTGCAAATGTGTTAGACTTGTTGGCCTATTTCTCTCTCTCTCTCTCTCTCTCTCTCTCTCTCTCTCTCTCTCTCTCCTCTCTCTCCTTCTCTCTCTCTCTCATGAAAGAACTACTGGGAAGCTCATGTAGACATCAGGATTACTGGTTTTAACCAAAGTGTAGTTAGTTGGACATTGCTATTAGTGTTTTTGATTCAGTGGATTGGGGATAGGAGTTGAGAATTTGCGTTGTAACAAGTCTCCCTGTCTAAGAGCTACACGCTGAGATTTGCTGCCTTAGAACTTTCTGAAGAACATCATTTCAACATCCATTAATCTATCCCCTGAGCCCCAGAACTTAGAAGTACTTCTCGTTTGAACTAAACAAAACTGTGGTGCAAGGGTGCTTTGATTTTACCTGGTGGCACCAGATATCATGTATCTAGACTCTTTCAAAGAGAAATGCTTAAGTCTAATTCACATGTTGTCTGTGAAGGCTCTTTACAGTTCTTTCATGTAAAATCTCACTGAAATACTCCATCAACCAAGGCTGGGTAAATAGACATTTTCCCCATATCTTATTGTTGTACAAAGAGATGCCCAGTGTTAAACTTCATGCTGTTTATGAAGGAAATTTGATCAACAAGAGATTTCCAGGGAATGATGCTCAAATATGACCATGTGTTAGGTGGCTGGACTTTAACCTGTTACATATAAGGTAGATGCTCCCCACCTTAACTCTTATTGACTCTGGTTCTTCATCCATGACCAGCTGCAGAGACCACATGGGGGCCGCTGCAGTCTGAGGGGCTACATCTCACTGGCCAAGTCTCTCTTGCTTCTTCTCCAGAGCTTTGCTGTCAGGGACACCTATCTTTCACCCTGTACTCAGACCTATAGGAATCTGTGAAGTTCAGGAATCTAATGATTAGACATGTTTCTCTTGTTCTTTGAACATTCATTCATAAGGCTTTGCAGAAATTCAGAGGCATAGCACCAGCCTCCAGAGTGGCCAGTTTAACTGTGCATCTCTGAATTGGCTTTCTTTCCTTCTCATTTCATGCCACTGTCTCATTCTTCCTCCTATTTTCAAGGAAATCAGTATCATACAACCCTTGGCCCCACATTTGGAGAAAGGTAAGCACCCACCCAAAGCAAAATGTCGCACCGAGAGGTGAAGGATTCACTTACTTCAGGAGGTGTATAAGCCCTGTGCTCATTGCAAATCCGAACAGCAGAAAGTGCAAAATACAGATGGATGTGCTTGCTTTTCACTTAACTACCTGAGTGCTTTAACGGCTTTAAAAGTGTCTCAGCTGTACCACACTGAATGTACCCGATGTCCTCTGAAAGCTTTGAAAGTAATCTTCTGTATGTGTTTAGAGCCCTGTTTAGGAAATTCTGTGTTCTTTGAAGCATAATAGATTTACTTGGCAGGAAGAAAAGAAAAGTATACCTTTGCCAGAGTTTTTGAATTTTAGAGGTGTTAAAACTCATATTATTATTAATAAAATATTATTTTATTATAGGCATTTGTTTCAAAGCGTAAAGAATTTTCCAAGTTCTGTGTATACTGGCTTGTAGAATTTCCCAAGGTGTGTTGACATTTTAGTTGAGTTCCCTCCAGTGGGGGCGTGGATGCAGCGGGTCTTACTCTTCTGTCTGGGGGATGAAACCACTAAAGCTGAGCTAGTTCCATCCCTGGACCTGCTACAGAGCTGAAAACTGGATGTTGTGTAGTTTTCTTAAAATTGCAAAGCAAGGCAATGTGGCCAAGAAAGAAAAAAAAATCCAACTTTCTGTCTTCCAGGTTAGCAGTACTTTAAAGCTACCACACTGGAGGATGGGTTTGAGGCTTTTCACGTTGTCATCTAGATAAAACCCTCTGGTGACGATTCCTGGAGCTTGTGACTTGCCCCAAGCCTCAAAGGAATATGTATTACCTCCCCCAAATATTGTTTTGGTTCGTCATAAGTCAGCTAGCATGTTGCCCAGAACTGCTAGATTAAAAAGTAATAATAGCCAGAAGGAGATATCTAAAGGTTTAGGTTGAATGCTTGCCTGTCTTGAAAACTAATTTACATAGACTGAAGGTAATTTGGCTGCCTATAATTACTTTCCAAAGCAAGGCCAGCCGTAAGCCAGCTTTGCCACTATTGTCTTTTCTAATTGGCTTCATTTCCATGGCAGCCAGTGCTCCCACGCACAGGACACGTCCTCCTGCTTGCACTGGAGGGCACACAGAAGACAGGCTCCCACATGGGGTTGCCAGATGTCCTGGATTAACCAGAATGACACAGGAGCTGGAGCTACTGTCTGTCCAGTGTTTGCAGACATTCTGGAGGGAGTGTCCTTCCAGAGCAAGGTTCTTGGAACCCTTTGAAGGGGAGACACTCATGTCTTTCACCATTTGGGTCTCAGGAGGCAGAGGAATGAATTGTACTGGCCCAGCCCTAGGGAGGACTTTATTGCCTTTGTTTGAAAGGAAATGTTTCCAGTTCTATAAAGAGCTTTCCTTTATTCCTAAGAAGAAAGGAATGATACAAGCTTACACATTTTGTAAGACTCCTAAAGGAGGCATTCCTGAAAGTTTGCCACTTGGGATAGATTACTAAGAGACTCCAGGGAGAGAAGAGGAGAGGGAGATGGGACAATAGGTACTGCCCCAGAGGGAACATTGTCTTCTGCACATTAACAGCAGGAACGAATTCTCAGGAAGCAGAAATTCCAGGGTATGGCCAGAGTGCCATCTATTTACTGGGCTCTAGAGCACCCAGAAGGCTTTCTTGAAGTTGTCATTAATCACTGCTTTTCCTTCCAGAGAAGAAATGTGTTTTCTATAAGGCAGTTCTTATGAATAGGGCTGATTACAAAGCTGTAAAAGTCAGACATGAATTAGTGTGCAGAGTCTCCAAAGTCCCCAAATGCCACACCAAGGCAGGACTTTTAAGTGCAATTATAACTTCTGGAACCAGCATAACACGATGTTCTGCATTTGAAAATCTGGGAAAAGCGTCTGCATGAATCTCTTACTCCATTTGCTATTTGCATACTTGCAAAATGTAAAAACCTGCTTTGGCATATGTCAGAAAAACTACAAAATCTTTTTCAGAATAATGGAAGTAAAAAAAATGCAGTGTAAATATTTGTGTCAGAAACTTGGTAAGGGCAGTTGCACCCCCTGCTTTTTGGTACTAGTTCCTTGCTCTGCTTAGCGCAGTTGTTTCAACGGACAAGAAGTTACAAGAAAAAGTGCCAACTACCCTAACTTATTTGGGAAATTCTACCACTACTAATTGAATGGCAAAGCTGAAACTTGGCCTTCTCCAATCAAATTTCAGTGCCAGTTAAACACCCAATGGGTTCTCAGTGGACCTGGGGCTTCCCAAGCTGCGACTTTATGCCCGTGTCTCCGCCACTGTCCCCCAACCTCACTCAGCTTCTCCAAAATCCTTGTAACTCTGCCAAGTAATTTTTTCTGTTGCAATTTGTGAAAAGGAGAGTCTTGTTTTGCTGTCCTTATTCCAAGGTATCAGCTGGAGGCTGACTATCGATTTAAGTAGATGGGATAGCTTAAGGAAGGTTGCTTGTTGGGTTTTGATCTCCCCTTACCTTTTTGACTTAGATTTCCAGGCATATAGCTAATAAGATTTTATGAGCCAAGTCCAGGACCCTTTGCACATCTAGAGATTGGCATCAGTCCAAAGTTTCAGAAAGACATTGATTCACATCTCCCTGGACCTTCCCACATGGGCACTGACTAAACATGCAGGTATCATGTGCCTCCCTCCCGATAGATGCTCTTTTGCATACTAGGATACAAAGATGAATCAGACATAACTCCTGTCTTTGAAAAGAAAACCTTTCTTCATAGAGATAATGGTAGAAGGGGCTTTAATACTAAATGTCTAGTGGAAGAATGAATGGAGACTACCAACAGCCATGAGGAGGCAGAGCAGGCTTCTGGTCCCAAGCCTAGCCTTCAGCAGGTAAGGGTGCATGCTGTCCTCAATCAATGTGCTCCCCATTTCTGCACAAGGACATTGGCCTTGTCAGGGGACAGAGGCCATGACCTGTGCAGATCCCTTGCCCCATGGGCTTTCGAAACAGGCAAGGTCATGGTCTACTCAGAATAGTTTTAAGTAGTCTTTGTCTTAATTACAAATGTAGTACCATGCAGGTTTGTAATAGAAACCTTGAAGTCCTCCAGGAAGTACCACATGACCCAGTCTTCTTGCTAGCATGGTTTATGTTTCAGAAGTTATTATTAATGATATTGATGGAACAAAATATGCCCAATTTTGGGGCTAAATAGTTGCACTGCGAGGTCACTTGGGGCCAAATCTCTTCCCGGAAGAGATGGTGATGATTAACTTGGTTGAATTTCATCTTTAGAGAGTTAACTATTTATTGACAGCCAAGGCAGAGAGACGGGAATAACAGAGGTACAGAGGTTAGCTGGTCCACTACGATGGAGAATGTAAGAAAGAAACAAGAGATCATCATGGGTCAGATCTGTGTGTACTAGATGCCAGCTCGTCTAGGGAGTTTTCCTGTTTTCCCGATGGGGAAATGGAAGAATAGAGTTGAGTAACTGACTCAAGCTGACACTAACAAGTGGCAGACATGAGCTATGAACCCAAGTAAACCAGCTCTAGAGTCCAAACTGTTGTTGTTATGCCTTCACTGCCTTGAAATGAGGTATATATGTACAGATAAAGGAATGTCTATGTGTATGTAAATGTATATCCATGTGCAGATATTGATCCTGACATTGACACATGGTTCATTGAAATTGTCTGCGGAGAGGTGACAGATAACCTCAGTCAGCTGACCTGGAAAGCTCTCAGGTTCCTAAGTTGTGTCTCCTTGAGTGGCAACCGCTGTTCTGCGCTCTTACGTGAGTCCTGGGTAGGTGACTAAACACTGTACTTGTTTCGGACACTTCTGAATTAAGCACTGAAAATCCTGTTTGGTGGGATTCTGGTCTTCTTGGTTTCTACCAGCTCCTCACAGTAGAAGCCTTCTCATTGGATGACGACTCGATAATGATGGATAATCTTTTTATGTAATACTGGAATTGGGTTTGCAGATATTTTACTAGTAATTTTTGCATATATGTCTATCAGGGTTCTTGACCTATAATTTTCTTTTCTTGTTGGATCTTTGTCTGGTTTTGGTATCAGAGTAATACTGACTGTAAGAAGAATTTGGAAGAGATCCTTCCTTTTCTATTTTATAGAATAGTTTGAGGCATTTTGGTGTTAGTTCTTCTGTAAGGATCTGGTTGAATTCTGCATTGAATCTATCAGGCTTTGGGTTTTTTAATTTAGATTTTTAAATTACAGCTTTCATCTCATTGGTTGTTATAATTCTGCTTAAATGATTTACTTCATCTTGATTTAACTTTGGTAGGTCATGTACATCCCAAAATTTATCCATTTCTTTTAGAATTACTAGTTTAGTGGAATGTAAGTTTTTATAATTTACAACTACTTTATATACTTTCAATTTTAAAAAATTAATTTACTTTTTTCATTTTTATTGAATTTTTGAAAATATTATACAATATATTTTGATCACATTTAGAACTTCTCCCCTGTCTACACCTCCTTGTCATGTACATCCCAAAATTTATCCATTTCTTTTAGAATTACTAGTTTAGTGGAATGTAAGTTTTTATAATTTACAACTACTTTATATACTTTCAATTTTAAAAAATTAATTTACTTTTTTCATTTTTATTGAATTTTTGAAAATATTATACAATATATTTTGATCACATTTAGAACTTCTCCCCTATCTACACCTCCTTAATGCCCTCTGCCCAATTTCATGTTCTCTCTCTCTATATAATATATATGTATGTATATATATATAAAACCTATCAAGTCAAATTTGTGTTCCCATATTCCTTTGGTGTGGGTTTATAGAGTATGTCCTTGTGATTCTTTGGATTTCTTCAGTGTCTATCATAATGTCTCCCTTTTATCTTTAAATTTATTAATTTGGGTCTTCTCTCTATTTTGGTTTATTTAGCTAAAGATTTGCTAATATTGTTAAACTTTTCCATGAAAATATTTTAAATCCAAGCATACATGGGTATATCATATTTATAACTTATGAACTTCAAAAAATTAGAGCTTTGAATAAAAGTTTCTTTTATAAAAATTAATACTATTCACATCTTGTTTTAAATTGTCTAAATTTCATTTATACTGTGTAGTCATAATCATATGCCATTTATAATTTTATATTCTCCATTAAATATTATATATTGATATTTCTTTATATTACTGAAAACTCATAAACATTAAAAATCAGTGTAATTATCCACTAAGGAGACAGTTCACATCTTGCCTCACTGTTCTGACTTTGGCATTTGACTTCTGTCCACAGTTCATATATTGTTAAAAATCAGCACAATACGGGGCTGGAGAGATAATTTCTCAGTGATTGAGACCACTGGCTGCTCTTGCAGAAGACCCATGTTCTATTCCCAGAACCCACGTGTTGGCTAATAGTTGTCTGTAACTCCAGTTCTAGGAGAATCTAACACCCTCTTCTAACAAGGCATTGCACAACACAGTTGCACTTACATACATGCAGACAATACACTCATACACAAAAATAGAAATAATAAACACAATATTTTTAAGAATTAGAAAATCAGCACAATAATCCATTTCACAGACAATTCAGAGCTTACCTCACTGTTCTGCCTTTGGTATTTGAATTATAATCACTATTACTGTGATAAACATCATATATCAATCAGTGTTTGCCATTTGTGAGTAACTTCTTTGATATATATTACAAGACATTAGAATTAGTTGGTCAGGGAATATAAATAATTGCTTTAGATCTATTGATAAAGTATGTTTTAGAAAATTTAGCAAAATGAATTCTTCCACAGAATTGTATATAGGTGTCCATGTCACACGATCAACTACAAACCCTCATCTTTAGCATTCATACATTTAGCATTAATATTTAATGTTCATAAATTTAGTATTTTAGCAAATGTGGCCTTTTTACAATTTTTGATTCATGATAATTAATGAAGTTAAATTACAAAACATAATATATAATCAAATGTTATAAAAAGAAGACTAAAAAAAAAACATAAAATATAAATTGTCAAGTGCCAACATCTCAGTGTTAGTAGCAAAAACAATGAGTCTTTCTGCAAGGAACAATATATTTTAAAATGAATGGAGATCTTTTTTAAAGGCTAAAAACTCATTCAATTTTATGTCTTACAGGGCTTATACTGTGTTCAATATTGTACAACTGTATTAATTCAACTGTGAACCTAGAAACTTACAGCCACTTGTGAAAGAGATGCACTCTTGCTCTGGAGTGTGTTACTGAATATGTTAAATCTGTAGTGAAATGCTTCTTCTAATCATGTAGTTATTAAAAATTTTTAAAAAATGATAAAAATACTAATTCTTCAGAGCATAAAAATTTGCTTCTTAATAATTCATAGATGTGAAAAATATTACCCTTGAAATCTATCTGACAACTTTATATCCATACTCAGATGCCAAGGAGCTCAGAAAGTAACCGACTGTGACTAGTAATAATCAGATTTATAGAGATTAGAAACACATGTGCAAACATCTTAATGTCAATTGTATTAAAAATGAATTTTTCTGTATGAAACTGTATTTTAATAATGAAATGGAGATCTTTTTTAAAGGTTAAAACCTCATTTAATTTTATGTCTTATAGGGTTTATACTGAGCACAATATTGTATAACTGTAATAATTCAACTGTAAACCTAAAAATTTACAGCCAATTTTGAAAGAGATGCATCTTAGCTCTGGAAATTGTTATTGAATATGTCAATGCTGTTGTAATGAAATGCTTCTTATAAGTATGTGGTTATTAAATAAGTAACTAAAACATAAATTGTCAAAGTTTTAAACTAATCTTGACTTATGCTATTAAATAATATTCTCTGTCAATGTTAGAGATTGCCAGGCAAGTTCCTTCAGGTAAGGGATCATTTTATACTGGTTTGTTCACTGTGTCTGAATATATATCTAAGGGGAAAAGGCACTACTCATATTACATAGCAAAGACATAATAAAATCATAAGAAAACTTTTTATGAACACATGGGACATGAAAAGAAACTGAAGGTAATTTCCTTTATGAACACAGATATTGTTTATTACCAAAATCTAAATCCAGAAATTAGAAGAACTGTATAAAAAGTAGGATTTGTATAATACAATGAATTAACTTAATATTAATAACACTAATTACATTATTCAACCATATTGTTACTGAAAAGACATTTAGTATTTTTTTATTATGGAACAGTGGTACAAGAATCCATCCACCATATGACAAAGGATATATATATACACGCAAAACTCACATCCAATGTAATAATTAGAGTTGAAATATACAAATTCTCAGTCACAGTTGGGGAAGAGATATTCATCTCATTTCAATTTAACAACAAATATAAATAAAATTATAAATACTAGGAAAGTTGAGACAAATGCATTATTATTCCTGATGGTATGGTTGCGTATCCAGTAAACCTAACAGATAAAACAGGAAAGAAAAATATCAACCAAATGTGATAATACATAGGGTACATCCAGTTATTATTCTTTTTCTCTTATATCCTTGGAAAAAGAAAAATGGCCACAGGTGACCTCAGTTCCAGATCCCTTTTGGGGAAACATCAGCATGTCACTGTCTCAGTGGCTGTGAAGATGGAGTGTTGCCTTATTCTGACAGCATCCTACTGACAGTGACTCTTCAACTGATAACTCTTCGTAGGCTGTTGATCATTCTCTAGATTCTCTCTAATTTCTGCCCTAGCAAAAAGAATGGTTGGGGTGGGGGTTGGGGGGTGTTAGGACAGTTTTACCTGTAACAGTAACAGAACATATAGAAAATCACAGCCTATCGAGAGATGGCTCAACATTTAAGAGCAGCGGCTGTTCTTGCAAGGACCCAGGTACAGTTCTCAGCATCCACATGGCAGGTAACAACTATCTGTAACTCCAGTTCCAGGGGATCTGACACCCTCTTCTGTCTTCCACAGGTACTGCATGACAGGTGCACATACAGACATGCAGGCAAAGCACTCACATACAAATAAAAAGATAGGCTGGACAGATGGCTCAATAGTTAAGAGTACTGACTGTTCTTGTAGAAGGCCCACATTCCTATCCCAGCACCTACATGGAGACTAGCAATCATCCTTGGTTCCAGTTCCAGGGGATCCGACATCCTCTTCTGTCCTCTACGGGCATTGCATGACATGGGTGCAGTTACATGCATTCAGGCAATATACTTATACACATAAAATCTAAAAAAAGAAAAAGGAAAGAAAAGAATAGGAAGGAAAAGAATAAAATCACAGCCTATATTTAAAATATAGGAAAAGACCTGGGTGTAGTGGTGCACGCCTTTAATCCCAACATTTGGGAGGCAGAAGCAAGAGGATCTCTGTGAGATTGAGACCAGCTTGGTCTCCATATTGAATTCTTGGCTAGCTGGGGGTTGGGGAGACCCTTTCTCCAAAAAAGTAAATAAATAAAAAATAAATAATATAAATACATAAAATATTGCAAGACTCTTGTATTTGAAACTTTAGGAAATAAGAAAGAGATTTTTTAAGTCTAAAGAGCTCTTATTTTGAAAACACAAATGTCAAGGAAATAGAAAAAAATATTTTTTGAGTACAATAATGTGAATGGTTGAGTTCTCCAGTGCTGAAATGGCTATCTTTTAGTATGGGATCTTGATAATAAGACACACAATGGACTGTCCTGCTCTGAAAATGACATTAAGCTTAAGCATTGCATCAAACTAAAAAATGGCCACACTAAATAGCTATGTGGGCAGTAAGGAGCAGGTTGGATAGGCTTCACTGTGAGCAAATGGAAATAAATGAATTCAGAGAAAAGTCCTCTAAACCTAAGCCATAAAATGACAGGTAACAAGCTATCAGGGCTAAACCAAAGGAAGATTATAACCAACTAGCTAAAACAAACAAATAAATAAATACAAAGCCTTACTTTTGACTTGCTTGTTGAAGTCACCCACAAAATGCAACACAGTTCTGGGATTCATAACAAGGAGCACCAGGAAAGGAACGGCAAGTGCCCTGTCCCTCAGCCTTTCAGCAGGATCTAGTGAAGGTCTGTGTTATACAGGTGGCCTTCAGAGAGACAGGCCACTGTAATAAGGAGCAGAATAAAGGAAGCAAAGAGCACTGTGCTATGAGCAGCCAGCAAAATACATTAGGGCTAGTAAATCAAATAATTGAATTATACGCTCTACAAGAAGGCCATGGACTTAGCAGCAATGGAATGGAAGATAAAAGTCATGTGCCGAAGAGTAAGCTAGACAAAGTTCAGTTTCCAATAACCTTTTTTTTTTTTTAATGAGAGGGACATGCCAGTGTTCTTCCAGTACGATTGAAAGGGCCGGAATTCAATATGTCTTGGCAGTGGTGAAAGGGGTTATTGCCTTTCTTGAAATGGTGAGGTAGGGGAAAGGATAGACTTGGAAGAGAATCCCAAGTTCATTTGGGGTCATGAGTTTGAAAAGACAGTTGAATATATGACTCTACAATTCAGGGGTATTAATTTTAATTAATAGATAATGTTAATTAATATTAATTTACATACAGGCAAGTGTGCTGGTTAATTTTATCAACTTTATACAAATTAGAGTCACCTGGGAAAAAATAACCTCAATTAAAGATTGGACTGTGGGTGTGTTTGGCATTTTCTTGATTGTTGATTAATGTGGGAGGGCCCAGTCCACTGTGGGCAGTGCCACCCATGGGCAGGTAGTTCCGGGTTGGATAAGAAAGCAAACTGAGCAAGCCACAGGGAAACAGTCCAGTAAGCAGAATTACTCCATGGTCTCTGCCTCACTTCCTGCATCCAGGTTCCTGCTTGAGTTCCTGCCTTGACTTCCCTCAATGACAAACTGTTACATGGAAGTGGAAGCTGAAATCTGCCCTTTTCTCCCCAAGTCACTTTTGGTCATGGTGTTTATCACAGCAACAGAAAAGCAAACTAAAACAGAAAAATTACCAACAATGTAGATAGATACCCTCTGTGCTGGATAGCTTTAGTGTCAACTTGACACACCTGGGTTGAGGGAGCCTCAATTGGGGA
This sequence comes from Nannospalax galili, assembly GCF_000622305.1. Taxonomy (NCBI): domain Eukaryota; kingdom Metazoa; phylum Chordata; class Mammalia; order Rodentia; family Spalacidae; genus Nannospalax; species Nannospalax galili. Next base: position 1,906,021 of record NW_008341028.1, on the reverse strand, counting down.
ATTACCTCCATAGGACTGGCCTGTGACCATGTCCGTGGGGCATTTTCTTGATTGTTGAGTAATGTGGGAGGGCCCAGCCCATTGTGGGTGGTGCCACCCCTGGGCAGGTGGGCCTGTGTTGGATAAGAGAGCAGGCTGAGCAGGGGCCAGCGGAGCAAGCCAGTAAGCAACATTCCTCCACGGCCTATGCTCCAGCTCCTGCCTCCATGTTCCTGCCCTGAGTTCCTACCCTGGGCTCCCTGATGAAGGTAACAACAGTGGCCAGAGTGGTGAAGAATCTCTTTACTAGTAGCACACTACTCTTCAGAGGATGTGATAAAATGCCCACAGTGTAACTGCCAAGTGTCTATAAGACAATGCTGGGGCAAGTGTCTTCAGTACATTGTCTTCCAGTGCTCCCCAGCTTGCCTCCCCAGCTTGCTTGCTTTTCTCCAGCCCTGTCCCCACGAACTGCTGCTTGAGTACTTCTCTACTTGGATTGCCTCTTTCCTTGATCAATTCTCCTGCAAGATTTAGGTCCTATATTCCCTCCTCTGAGCAGACGTTTGGGAAATGTCTTGGTGTGTCAGGAGCCCCTTATATAATGTAATCATGCATGATGTAACCTCAGGAAGTTGGCCTCACCATCTTCAGTCTTATTTTGTGAATAAAGGAAGGAAAGAGACATGAGTATTTTGCTGGGGAATGAAGGTCAAGGTTGAGAATTGAGTGGAGACAGAATAGATCTCAAGTTTATGTTTTTATTCATTACGCTATACTCTTAGTTTCAGGTCAGTAGAGATCTACCAGGCATCATAGGGAGACAGAGTCTACCAATCTGTAGCTAAGTCAGATTATCTATAGAATGTATAGATGAGTATTAAGTGAGAGGACAAGTGCAATGCCAGTGAATTTGGGATTCTTCCTATGTCACTTTGCCTAGAAGTAATAGAGCCCATGAGATTTAATGTACTTCGATATAATTCTGTGTAAAAGAAAGAATTTTGCTGTTAGGTTTGATGCAGACATGGTCTTCACATTTGACTTCTGAGTGCTTCCCTCTTGGGGATGGAGCTTCAAAACCCCTCTGGCAGCAGTTGCTTAATTTTCTAAACTTATAGAGAAAGAAACCTTTTTAAGAATAAATAACATTGTCTCATAGTTAGTGAAAATGAAAACTGCCTATTAAAGAGCCAGCAGACCTAACAGTAAGATTTACTTCTTAGAAAACAATAAGCTTTTCTTAAAAGCTTGATCTCATGATGTGCTGGAAACAGTGAGGCAGAAACACTTGGGCTTCCTTAGACAACTTCTCAACACATCATATATTAGCATCAGCTCTGTCTGCCCTATCTCTGTGCACCCAACATAGGTAAGACTTTATGGGGAGGTAACCTGAATCTATAGTAAGGTTGTATTAGTATGTTCATCTATAGAAATGCCTCACCTCCCACAAGCCACCAGCCTGCTAGTGATTGTCTGACACTAATGTCAGAATAACCAGGATATGAAGGGAAAGGAATGCCAGCGATAGATTCCTACTCAAGGTCCCATATAGAAATGTGCTCCTATTGAGGTGTGCATCATGGGGGACAGGACAGACAGGTATCAGTGCTCTCTATTTAGGTATCATTTCTTTTACACCTACTGAACACAGGGCTTATCAGATAATCTAGTTAATCTTCACCTGAGCATTTCAACTTCAGGGATTTCACTTAGGAACTATGATGAACAAAACCTCTGCTCCAACACTGAAGTATGTATGAACTTCCACAAAGACAGTCCCTGCCTTCATATAGACTGACATGCAAGAAAGAATAGATGGAGCTTTTTATGAAGAGATATAGAGGAGAGCCAGCCCTCGAAGCACTGGACTCGGGGAAGGATAGTAAACCAGAAGGATCCCTGATTTTGGCTCTACAGGTAGGAAACAGATCACATTTCCAAATGATATGTGATAAAAGAAGATATAAACAAGAAAAATAAAGAAGTCAAGGCCAATGTTGAAGGCCAGCCCAATTCTCAGGTGGCCAAGCTCTACATAATGGCTGGCCTCTGGGCGGCCTCCAACTCAGCTGTGCTGGGTCCAGCAGAATTTCCTTCTACTCTGCAGATATTGGCATTTGGAATTACTCTTTAGGAAAAACTCTTCCAAAATCAGCCTTAAGAAGTCAGTCAGTATCTACTTAAGCTACTACAGGCAAGGTGGTAACTATACGTGAGACTTTTATAAAGCTGTATGTGAAAGTCTCCTGGGAGAGGCACAAACAGCAGATTTCAGAGTAGGAAGTAAAGAAGCAATACAGGCCTTTCTGCTCAAACATCTTTTGAAGAAGATTAAAATGTTGCTTGAGATTTGACCAGTAAAAATGAGGGGCAAAGCTCTTGTTATTCTATCAGTATAAGCAAAACCACATGGGCAGGAGAAGACAGTCCAGCATGGCTATGGGGAGGAAAACAATAAAAACAAGACTGAAAGTTTGAGTTGAGATCATGAAAGCCAGAACAGTGGACTTTGGTCTTAATTCATTTGGCTATTCTTCTGGGGTAGGCTGTTGAACCTTCTGAGAAAGGAGGAAACACCATTGCTGCATTCCTGGGGAAAGAGAAGGAGAAACTGATCAGAAAAGAGATGGAGACAGATACTCCAACTACTTCATTTTGAGGCTATTAGCTGTTTGGTGGGAAGACTGGGGCTTGGCTCTGATTTGACTACTGAGAATAAGAATGGCAGAAAGAAAAGTGAGGGCCTTGCAGAGGGGTTAGAACTTGGCTATGGGGAAAAGATACAAAGCATCAAGGTCAATAGACAGTTATAAGTCATAACAGATCCTACAACAAGCTAACATGGCCCCTGTCAGTAGCCTCAGCTGACCCTAGAGTATAACTTAGGCTTAAAAGATTCAGTAATTGCTCTAGTCTGGAAATAAATATGGTAGCAAAGATGTTAATTGGTATTCTGTGTTCAAATATCATTAGGAAATTTCATTTGATGTTTTTAGCTCAAATGAACAAAATGAAGAGTTATATCATGACATTTTTAATGGCAGGCTTAACATCTATCCTAAACAGTAATTTATTTGTTCTCCTTCCTGACTTTGTCAGAGTTAATTTTAGGTGATAAATACTGTATAATGACTAATAACATTCACCATCAATTTCAGCCCCCTTATCAAAGCTTTCACCATGTGAACTGACACCTAGTGCTTCCTAACCTGGTCTAGTTGGTCCAGACAATTGGTTCACTGTGTTTTGCTAAGTTAACTCAGGTGGGGAGTCATGGGTCCATAGACCTCATGTCGGATGTTCAATCTTTTGTACCTTTTCCATGGGTAACTGAAAAGTGTCATGCAGCTGAATTTACCAATGAAAGCTATAACTTTACTCCAACTGCCACTGTCCCAGTAGTAATGGCCTTTCTGACATGGTTCCATCCCAGAACATGTGGGGTTATAGCAATTCTTTGGTTTTTGAATAGTAAAATTTTAGTTCAAACCAAGCAGCTTAAGTTAGACTTGCCCTTTTGCTTTTGTGAGTCTTACTTAAACTTGCAAGAAGAGATTTCTACATTAACAGTCCCAGTTGGAGTAGGGGAAGATGAGTTCTTTTCATTCCAATAAAGCATTGGCAGGCTGTTCCTCATGTACATTTGTGCCTCCTGCCTCATCCAACTGAGCCAGAGATTGTAGATCATTACTGCTCCACATGCTGTGAGCACCCCAGGACCAGTGCATGCTCCAGCCCCTTACAAAGACAATCTTTGTATTTCACCTTTCCAAAGGCATGCTTATAAACCTTCCCATTACGGCCAGGCAAGACTTGCTGACATCTCCCTGCAGAGCATGTAGCTGACTGAAAACTACTTGCAAGGCCTCTTGTAATGTGTAATGTTACATACTTTGGCTGGCTCTAAGTACTAAGGTATGCAGAGAAAGAAACTCATAATAAGAGTAATCATCATGGTGTAAGACTGAATCGAACACAAGGAGTGTGTATGTTCTTCCCATCATTCCTGTACTCCTCCAGCTCTATAACTTCTCTCTTGAAAGCATCTCAAACTCACTTTGCTATGTATCTCCCGTACGCCAGCCTTAGCTAAGTTATTATCTCTTAGTCAGTCTGAGTTTCTGTATCAACGCATCTTAGTTGAAAACAGAGCTTATAAACAAGGCAGTTATTTTCACAGCTCTAGAGGCTGGTATTAGAAATCACAGAGTGTGTGGTCAGGTTCTTGTGGGACCCTCTTCCAGCTTGTCTGTGTCTTACAGGATGGGAAAGGGATTGGAGAGCTCTCTGGATCTCTTTCACAAGATCATTGGCGACCTTTGTGAGAAGGCTCTGTTTTCATAAACCAGTCACTTCCACAAGGGATAGCTCACATACCATTGAATTGGGAGTCAGGATTTTGACATGCAATTTGTGAGGAAGGTATTTGTAAGCGTCCAGCCCACTGTGGGAGCATCTTGCCAGAGGCACTCACTGCTCCCTTCTCCCTCTCTCTTACTTTATTTGTGCCCTTCCTATCTGGTCCTTGCACATCAGCAAGTGAACTGTTTTAAAATATGTCTTATTATGACTTTCTCAGGAGTTACAAAGCTCTGAGCATGACCCAACAGGCCCTTCAAGCAAGGATCTAATACATTTTGAGAAGTGTTACCTTGAGAGTATTTGTCTTATCATTATTTTTTTCTGGGTTTTCAGAAGAGAAATAATTATACCTACAATCACCTCTTGTTCTTTTGCTTCCTAGAATGAAATATCCTAGACCCTTTACCCAGAGCTGCTCAAGGAAAAGTACCTCACTGGTTCATGTATATAAAAAAATAAAACAACAACAAAACCAGTTTCTACTTCATGATGTTTCTAATTAATTAGGAAAATAGACTCTTGTGAAGCACACAAAAATATTATTTAACTGTACTTGTGTTCAGAAGTATAACATTGCAGGAAGATTTTAAGCAGCATGATCCACTTACATGATATGTCAAGGATGGATAATGAAAACAATGTTCACTTTTGCTTCCTTTCCTCGATACTTAAGTGTAATGTACATTAGAAGATGAAACAAGAAGGAAAACTAAGGCCTAAAGAAGACTGGGAGGCAGGAGTGTCTGATGGAAGGAGGGATGCTGTAAGTTTAGGTGAGGAGGCTTGACCTGGGATAGCTTCTCTGTGCAGGCGCCACTTAGATAAACACCTAACACTGGAATGAAGAGGCTGGACTGTGCCTGGGATTGTAGCACAAGATGAAGCCAGACATTGAATAGGTCTTGTTGGAATTCAGAGGGGATTAATCTTTCAAGATCTGTCCCCAACTTTGGATGACTGTTCGCTGGAAGTGGAGAAGAAACTGGATAATAGAAAGAGGCTTCCTTTACATTTTTATAACCTCTTGAGACACTGTCAAACAGAATTTAAGAATATGATTTAAGAATTAGTGTAAAAATTGTCCTTACCCAGCTGTAAATTCTGTGAAGTACAATAATGCCTGCCTTGGTAATATTTGTTCAACAGTGGACTAGTAGCACTTATATTTTGGGGGTAACCAACAGCTGTATGATTGGACTTAAGATGTTCTCAATAGGAGGGAGCTCACGCCCAGTACTGTTAACCTAGCAAAGAACCAGTGACTGGAGAAGTCATAGACCCTAGAGGAGAACCTGCTATTATCATTTTGCTAAATTAATACAATATAGTTCTAAATACTAACCGTTACCCCTATAGATAAGTGCAGCTCTTACCCCTCATCAAATAAGCAATTTTTCAATAGGTAGAGGCTATTACAAGAACCACAACTGGTCGAAATGCAGAGAACCAGTGATTGTGAGTGCCCATCCCCAAATGAAGCATCTAAGATATAATCCTTACATCCAAGGTGCAGGGAACATTGTGAAAAGGAGGTGGAAAGATTGTAAGAGACAGAGGACTGAGAGGGTTGTTTCTAAATAGTGTCTCAGGACACTGCTGAACTTTCAGGAATATGAGTGTCTCCACAAGACCTGCAAAGAACATACCTCTCAACATGCCAACATGGATATGGGGGAGGTTCACAAAGCCCCACCCCAGTTGAAGAGCTGCAGGTAGTCATTGGTTACTGAGGGAGGAAGGGTCAGTTTTCTTCATGGAGGAACCCACTGATAGGTCACCTAAGCCGAAACGGTAGCTCTAAACCCATGTACATATGGGCAACATTAATTTGACTCAGTAGGTTGCATATATACACACACATATACACCCCCATATATATATTTATAAATATATATACTTATCAAAGAAGAGGACATGAATTTGAGAGATGAATTTGCAAGGTGGGAGGAGGTGAGGGAGAGAAGGACAGCTGTTAACGATGTAAATACAGTGCACTCGCATATGAAATTCTCACAAGGTTCATGAATAAATAAAGATTTTGAGAATTTACAGAAACCTTATCTGGAAATTAGGAATATGATTACAGAAAAATAAGAACTTGGAGGGTTTCTTACGGGTCTTGGGATAGGGGAGGGAGTTTTTCTTTTCCAATCATTCAGTTTTTGCTCTAATATCACGGTAAAAAGTGTTTCCGTCCTACTGTACTGAAGGCCAGATGGTAGAAACTTCTGAGGAGGAAAGTGCTCGCGAATAATCTTGCAGTCTTTTGATTGCCAGCTTCCAACTCAACTCCGTGCCTTTTTCCACCTCCTGCAACATGGCTGCTCTGGTGAGTGGGAGGGGTAGAAGCCCAGGAGCTCAGCTCTGGAAATCTCCCACATGGAAACCCACCAGTTCAGGATTGGCCGCCAAGTGCTGGCCACTCTCCTGGCGTTTAAAGTGTAAAACCAAAGAAGCTCCCAGCTAGGCTCTGCCACATAGTCCTGGAGCATTTCTAGCCAGAGCGGATCATGCTGACATTTTTCTTTTCACTGTTTTCCTGAGTTTTGAATGTTGAAACAGATTTTGCTTGGGATAATGGAAAGCAGACTTGGGAAACACTATTGGTTTCAAAAATCTTGATCTGAACTGCTTTTGGTGCAGGACTAACAAAGGGATGTAACGAAACAAGCAAGTGGGATTATGCAAAATTTTGTTGAACATCTCTAAAAACATTTTCACTGAGAACCATTTCCTTAAATGTGACATTTGCCTTTTATGAGACTGAGTCTAGGCGCTACCAAATGTTTCCCAATAAAATATTTTCCCATTACTTATCTTATGGCTGCAGTTTGGTTTTCTGACCATAAAAAGAATATTCCATGGACATCTATCATGTCATCATCTTTGTTATTTCAGCCACATACTGGAAGAAAATGAACAAAGATCACTGGAATGGTAACCAGACCGTAATAGAAAAGTGTGGTTTGCTTAAGCCAAAGAAATATCCAGGTTCAGAAAGAAAGACCATGATGTAGTCCTTGTTACTGTGAGCACTGTATGTCTACTAACAACTGACTTTACTGGACACCAGCCCTGTGATACAGGGTCTGTTACTATGAATCCCATTTTAGAGATGAGGACACTGAGGTCCAGTGACTTAATAACTTTTCTGGAGTCCTATGGCCACTTAGAGGATATAAAGCCATTTCAGTTAGAACGGACATCCTTTGCCACTGTCACAGATTGCTACCTGACTGCATTAGATACCACAGAAACAAATTTCCTGGGAGGAATTATGAACGATGGTGTCATTTCTTATCTCTGCAGAATTCCTCTAACTTCACACTTTGTAAACATGAGACACTAGTATTCCGCTGGTGGAGTTGGATGTTTTCATCATAAATGTTTCCATTTTGTCATTCATGAGTTGAAACCAGTGGCTGCACCTGGTCACTATGTGAGTTCCCTGAGTGTATGTTGGGGTCTCCAATGGGAGACAGAGAGATGATAAAGAAGAAACGATTGAATGATTTCTTACAGTGACTATTAAAGCACATGTATGCCTTTGGTGAGCAGAGGAAGCTTCTGCACAGCTAACTCTGGGCTTCCACACTATGGTGACCTGTTGTTTACTGGTGGGAATTTTACACTGTACCTCTCACCATTGGCAAGCGGTCCAGATACATAAATGTTTTTATTTCCACCTCATCAAACCTACACTTGGATGTAATTAGATTCCTTTGGTCATAAGGAAATCTTGTCTGGCATCATCACTTGATCTTTCTCCAAATTGATTAGCAGAAGGGATTTGGATGCTCCAGGCTAGAAGAGGTATCTTAAGGGCTGTAGATGCCTATTCTTTTGGGAGATGTTTGTAAGTATTTTTACCTTTATCATATTACTATTATGTATAGTGTTAGAGATCAAACCCAGGGCATCACATATATGAAGCAAGTACTCTTCCACTGAATTGGGCCCTTAACACTAGAAATTCCTTTTATTTGATTTATAGGAATAATAAATAAGAATATCAACAAATAAAAATAAGAATGTTACTGGGCAGGGTGCCTAATGGACACCAGGCCCTGTGTGCACATTTCATTGAAATCTGTATAACCATCTCAACAGTTACAATGCTCAGATTGTTAGCTGCAATCAGTAAATGGGGGAAACAAGAAATACTAGCCTGGAAAAGGTGTAAACAAAACTCCAGCCCTGGCCGCAGTGTCTTCAACTGCATAACAAGCAACAGAAATTTTCAGAAGGAACACTTAATGAGCTGCTGACTTGGGAGATCCATCATCTTTTAAAAAAATATTTTATTGATTTTTTTTTCAAGAATTTCATGCACTGTATTTTGATCACATTCAGACCCCATGCCCCATCTCTATTCCCACATTACTATCTTCTCCAGTCTTCATGTCTATTATTGTTTTCTTTTTTAAAAGTCCCTTTGAGTGTGAAGGCCCGAGCTCTGGGTGTGGGTCTATTCTTTGGAATTTGGTCAACTACCAGGTATCACTCCAGTAGAGAACTGACTCTTCCTCTTCTAACGGTTATCTATTGCCAATAAGTCCTCAGCTAGGGTTGGGGCTTCTTGTCCACATCCCTCAATCCATGCTGGATCCCGGTCTAGTTTGGTTTTATGCAGGCCTTTTCATACTGTCACAAGTGCTATGGGTTCATATGTGCCATTATCCTGTGGTGTATAGACAACATTGTTTCCTTGTATTCACCTACCAATTCTAGCTCTTACAGTTTTTTCATCCCTTCGTTTCCAGTGATCTCTGACTCTTGGGAGAAGAGGTTATGATATTGGCATCCTATTTAGTGCTGAGCACTCCACAGTCTCTTATTCTCTGCACATTGGCCAGTTGTGGATCTGTGTGTTAATCACTGTCTGCTGTAAGAGGAAACTTCTCTGAAGAGAGTTGAGAGATGAACTAGTCTATGAATATAAGTCATTAAAAGTCAGTTTAATACTATGTCTATTTAGCAGAATAATAGTAACAGATTTTCCCCTGTGGCCTGTGACCTGTCTACCACAGATTTTGGGCCCTGATAATGGTGTCAGGTATGGACTCCATCTTATGAAGTGGGACTTAAATCTAATCAGAAGGTCATTGGTTATTGCCATAGTAACATTCATGCCAGGATTTCACTAGTGGGCTTATCTTGATAGGCCAATTGTTATTGCAGCTTTCAGGGCTCACAGCTGGGTAAAGTTGGTGATTGCCTTTCTCTCTAACATTCATAGCATCTTCCAGCACTATGAAGCTTCTCTGCGGAGGTGAAGCTTTGAGGTCAAGCTTGATTTCTCCTTGTTTGTGCTATGAGTCACATAGTATCTTCAGCAAAAGCATCCTACTGTCCAGTTTTGGCAGGTAACCAAACACAAAGGCAATAGACCCTGTTTGAAGGTCTATGGACCGTCCTGGTCAACAACTCCACAAGAAAGAGTTCATTCCTGGCCTCTTTTTATAATGAGGCAGTCATTCTTTAGTACTCTTGGACTTTTTTCTCCCTTTCTGTCATCATTGTTACTGATTCCCAGCTCCTGGCTAGAGTCTGCAACAATGACCCAATTTTAGCATCAGCAATAGGTCTTAAGTGGGAAGTTGCTAGAACACCAGCTCTTGTCTCCATTCAGAAGCACCAACTAGAAACCTGTATTTTACCAAGATCTGCAGATTCATTTTCACATTATGCTCAATATTTGATGGTCCCACTGCTCCCAGGAAGTTGACATTTAGTAGCACCCTTAAAAGTTAGTCTGACTTTATAAGCTAGCCATGCTTGACTGCTAAGACTTGGATGTGGTTTGTCCCAATGGATGTATGTGCTAGAAATCTGGTCTCCAATATAGTATAGTTCATGTGGTAGAAGATTTAAGAGGTGGGGCCAGGTGGAAAGAAACTATATCATGGGAGTTCTGCACCAGAAGTGGTTGTTGTTGGTCTCTTAGAGTAGTCAGCTCTTTTAAGAGTGGGTTGATGCAATGTGAAGTCTCCCATATGGACTTGTTCTGATCTGCTCATGACCAAGTTCCTTCCTATTTCTTTGTTATTTTGCTACAACTAGGGGAATCTTTCTAAGGACAATGGACTCACACTTCTTAGACATTTCAGCCACCAGAATCATGAGCCAAACAAACTTATTTTCTTTTTAAACTACCAAATTTCCAAGATGTACTAGTTTTCTCTCTGTTGCTGTGATAAACACGATCAAAACCAACTTGGAGAAGAAAGGGGTTTTTTGGCTTGCATGTCCTGATCACATTTCATCCTTGAAGGAACTCAGGGAAGGACCCTGGAGGCAAGTACAGCCCACGGAGGAACATTACTTACTGGCTTGCTTGCTTTGCTGGCCTGTGCTCAGCCTGCTGTCTTTTTACCAATTATTTATTATTTTTATTTTATGTTTATGAGTGTATTGCCTACATGTATGTAAGTGTACCTAGATCATGCAGTGTTCGTGAAGGGCAAAACAGGGTGCTTGATCCCCTGGAACTGGAATTCTAGATGACCATTAGCTGCCATGTGGGTGCTGGGAGTTGATCCAGGGTCTTCTGCAAGAGCAGTCAGTGCTCTTACTGACTGAGCCATCTCTCCAGCCCCACAGCCTGTTTCTTGTACAACCCAGGACCACCTGCCTAGGAGTGTCACCTAGAGTAGGTTGGGTCCTCTCATATCACTCAGCCATCAAGAAAATGTCTCACAGATACACCCACAGGCCAATATGATGGAAGAAATTCCCCAGTTGACAACTGAAGTTATTGTGCACACAATATTATTTTTATTTATTATTTTTATTATTTTATTGCATGAGTGTATTGCCTGAATTCATATAAGTGCATTCATGTCATGCAATGTGTGAGAGGTTAGAAGAAGGCATCAGATCCCCTGGAACTAGAGTTAAGGATGGTTGTTAGATGCCATGTGGGTGCTGGGAACCAAACCTGGGTCCTCAGTGCTCTTTACCATTGAGCCATCTCTCCAGCCCCCAGCATACAATACTACATTGTAAACAGAAAACAGACCAAGATTCTGTTGTTCCATCCTGTAGTGTCTCTGGGTACTATCTTGTTCTTGTAGTAGAGCAAGCTTCTGTTCTGTTCTATAGGTACAGGTAGATTTTTCATGTTATTCCACCCAGCCCAATGTCCACCATACTTCAAATTCAGCATCTAATAAAATCCTGGTCTCCATGACTGCTTCATGGCTTGTAAGGAATTCCGGTAAAGTATTTCATGTGACTTGTGTTGCTTAACCATACATGTGTGTGGTATTATGCTTTAGTGAGCGCCCTGTGCAAACTTTGTCACAAATACAATTGTCAGAGCATTAAGGAGGGACAAGGTAAGGCCTAAGGCTCAGAAGGACACTTTCAGCAAAAGGTTGGGTCTCTGTGGATTCCTCTACTTCTTGTTGTCTACGATTTTTCATTTGAAAACCAGCTACCCTATAACTATCAATCAATATCCTGCAAATCCCATGCCTACTGAGTTGTAGAATACAAGTAAATAAGTATGTATTGAATTCTAACTTTCCCCAAATCTTAACAAATATTTGACATTTATTTGTCTTAACTGAGGGTCAGCAAGCAGGAGACAGACCCCGGAAACAATCAAACTGTTTCGAAATATAGTTTTAAAGCAAGGCATAAAAATAAGTAGAAGGGATTGAATTAAGCTAATTATATTCTATCATTTCAAGTGACTTCATATGCTTTTAGCAGCTCAACTTTTTGCTTGCTTATGAATTATAGCAGTCACATTCAAGTTCAAGGAAGAGTAGGGACAGAATATCAATAATTCTGTATTTTAATTATCTTTTCTATCATTCAACAGTTTTAAAAATGAAAGAATAGTTGAATACATGCAAATATAGAAAGGGTTAGAACATACAATTTGCTACTGTTTAAGATCAATTTTAAGCTCTCAGTAAGCCTCGCAGTCTTTTAACTATAAAAGGTTAAAAACTCAAATTTTGCCACTGAAGGGATAATTCTATATTGAGTTATTCAGATTTCTATACCAACCAAGAAATCCTGAAGTCACATTTTTAGATGTTATATTTAATTGCTGTATTTGGCAGTAACAAAAAATTCGGCTAATCATGGCATATATGGCATAGGATTTATTCAACAAGGCAAGATGGCCAGAGGCAATTAATTGGTTTACAGAGCTGTTAAAATCAGAAGTTCAGCACCTGAATTGAGCTGTCCTGGTGGCACAGGCTTGCAGTCCCAGCTACCGGGGAGGATCAAGCAGGAGGATCAAAAATTCAAGGCCAGTCTGAGCTACAGGATGAGCTCCAAGCCAGCCTAGATACCTTAGTGAGACTCTATTGAAAACTAAAAAGTGAAAACAATGGATGTGACTACAGCTCCCTGGAAAAGCGCTTGCCCAATACACAAAAGGCCTCCAATTTGTCAAATACTGCAAAACAAAAACCAAAAGAAGGAACTTAACTAGCTTCTCTGCAGTGGCCTCCCTCTTCTTCCCATGGTTTCCTGGTGGTCACAGCAGGTTCAAGAACTCTATCCTCTTGAACATGGTGCAAAGGCAGAGAGCCTGTAATGGTCAGTTTAAGAGGGAAGGAAACGCTGCTGCGGAAGTCCATCCAGTAGAGCATTGGTTAGGAGATCACATGCCTGTGCTTAAACTGATCACCAGCAGGACGGGAGCATAGGTTGACAACTAGTAACTCCTCATCTGTGAAGCAGGTGTCTGGAACGTTTGTCGCCTCTATGAGAGTAAACCGAGGTACTGTTAAAAGGGATGACGGCTACAAGGTAGGCTTGCAAGAGGCTGCCTTAGGCACCACTGGGAAAATACAACTTGATAGTTAAATGACAAAAAATATTTACACACACGTAAAATCTTACACTAGCTCTTACTGAAAAAAAAAAGAAAAAGCTGATGATCTGTGTGAATGAATTGAGGAATATGGATTAAATATCCACTAAAATATACATGGTTTAGAGTGGAGGGAAACGTTCTTGGGAAAACACGTTCCAAGTTTACCAAATCCAAACGTTTGGGAGGAAAAAGTAGTCTCAGAGAGTTGACAACCAAAAACAGTGAAAATCACTCTGTCAGAATTCAATTTGAAGTGCGGTTTGCTGAAAGTTTAGAAAGTCTTGTGGTATGGCCTCTGATGAGTCAGCACCTCTGGCCACCTACAGCTTGAATGTGATCCGACCTACAGTCTAAGCTCAGAACCAGAAAGATCAGGGTAGAACAGGGTGAAACAGGCTCAAGTTTTTCCCTTCTTTAATTCTGACATTGTCATCCATAAACACAAAAGATTTTTCTCTTCTAAAATATAATAAGCACTGTATCACATTCTAGGAATTCAAGGACAAAAAGTGTGAACCTTGCCTTTAAGAAACCCATGTCTCATAGAAGAAAACAGTCAATTACAGGCTATAGCTAATTGCTGTAATGAAGTATCTCCATGTGGTAATGGGAGCTAAGAAGGCAGGCCTGCTTATGCCTGCCTGTGGTTGAAGTGTATTCTTCCTATGCAATGTTTAAAACTATAATGCAAATACATGAGATAGGTTAAAACCCCAAATACAGGTCTCCAAGGCATCCTTCCTTATATTTGAATCTACAGGTATGTAAAAGGGAATGTAATCCACAAATGTCTTAATCATTCATCCTCAAATCATCATAATTTGTTTTATAAGAGCTGTTAGAGTTCAAGAAGCCTTGGGGTTCTTTCTCTCTCTCTCTCCCTCCCTCATTGCCCTTTCTCCCTGTCACCTGTCAGAAAGGTGATTGGACCAAACTCAATGACCTTTAATAGCAAAGAATAAACAAGGCACCTTGCTATGAATTCATGAGACTCCAATTGCCCATCAGCTGGGCAGCCCTGCACCAAACTCTAGCACACTATGGCTAGTGTAACCACATTCTTCTTATCCAGTTTATGGCCCTTTATCAAAAACTGTCCCAACTGCATTTTCTTTGAATGTTCATATGTTGGAAAGATCCAAAGGCTAGGGATCCAAAATGCTACTTCAATTCTAAGCCATCAATCAGAGCTATTTGAAAATAGGAAACCTGTTTTTAGCCCTGTCTTATAGATGCTATCCCTAGTGCCCCCAAACAACTGTTACAAAGTTTCCCTTGGGATTTAACTAAGATTCCTGGGGATTTAAGATACTGGCTGTCAGATTGTTAAAACACATTGTTTATAGTGATTATGATTATGAGATCTAATAATAAATGCTTGCATATAGCTGGAACACAGCCCAAATCCTACTGTTTCACAAGAAAGTCTCAGTGTAAAGCCACAGCTCTGCAGAACACTACACACAGGAAAATCTGAGACCAGTCTAGATCCACAGAATGGATGCTGCATGCCAACAGGCTAATCCAGTTCCCCTAGACTGCCTCCAGTGCTCTAGAACATAAGAAAAGAAAAACCGCTATCTTAATTGTATCTTTTCATTGCTGTTAATTTGGATAGGCTGACTGTATAAAAATACTGCGTTTCTGATTGCATCAGGCCCCCTACAAGTCAAGAAATAATTGCAGTCTGAGTGACTCATAAATGCTACTGCCCATGGCACGATTCATTCCTCCGTGCTGCCATTATAACCTTAAAGACTGAATTGTAGCCAATCTCATTACGTTTCGGTCTGTCCGTGGATGGTCAGCTCAAATGCTCTAAGCCTCTTTCTGGCTAATGAGGCCAAGGTCAAAGTCTGATTCATTGTAGGCCAGTTACCTCTCCTGTGCTGCCAGGTCACGTCCCACAATGGGGTCAAAGTTCCAAGGAGCCAAGTTCTTCTTACCACTCGGAATGTAATTCCGGGAACATTTGCTCTAGTCGCTAACTCTGTCACAGGCAGCATGAGCTTCAGTCTGAACTCCTTCTCTCTGGAACGTACAGCCCATGATGTTTCTCTGCCTCTGCAACCACAAAAGTTGCTGATAGCTTTTTTTCCAACAAGGAAAAAACAAGTTTTTAGACCTTTCAGTGACAAACTTCGCACTCAAGGCTCCAGTCAGTGCATGACTGAGTTTCCTTTTCATGGTCATGCAAGGGTTCTCACTGTAAAATGTCTCTTACCAGGGAAGATGATAAAGAGACTGAAAATTACCCGACAATAGGAAGCATTCTGTTCAGAGTCAACAGAGGCTAAACTTCCTAAAGAAATATTTGCTGTACTAAAAACACAAAAATGTACGGCTGACAAACTGATGAAGTTTTAAAACTTTTCAAGTCCCAAGAGTATTGAGTGTCCTTTATATGCGACAAATAGAGGCAACCTGTATCCCAAACCTAATACCAAGCAGTACATAAGGCAAATGTTTACAAACTGTGCTGGATTGTTTCATCCAAACCTTTCCCTCTGCCTCAGGATTATATGTCTACATGAAGTTCAAAAGGCTTTTAAAGATAAGGCAGGGCAGGAGGCACCTGAGGGCCAATGAGAAAGTTGTTTGCCTGTAAACCTGATACAGACTGATTTACTGATAGCCAATCCACAGCTTGAAAATGATGAAAGAAACTCTAGCAGGGTACAGCGTCAGAACAATCCCTGAAAAAGACCCCTGGCAGAAGTCAGAGGGAGAAACACAGTAACAAGGCCTATAATATGTCACATTCTGCTCTACCCACCCCACAGTTAGAGACTGCTTGTTGAACTTGGAGTTGGAGAATCTGGCGTCCTAACATGTCTGATTTTCCTGTTGGCTATGATGAGTGATCTAACAAGGCCTGAGTTGCAGGGCTGGTCCCTGGCTGTCAGAGCAGATTTCTTCATACTTCCTTTGGTCAGATTTCTTCCTAAAGAGAGGGCATATTTTACATTATTTTAATTTTTCATAGCTCTAGTATTCTATAATTAGCTTACAGTTAATTGTTCACATTTAAGAAATGAACAGGTCTGGGAGGAAGTAGCTCAGTGGTAGAGTGCTTGTGTAGCCCATCCCATCCCCTAGCATCCATCAACAGCTAGTCGTTCCTCAGAGAAGAGCAGGGTCCCAAGAGTTGCGTCCCTCCTACCCACCAATCCATGACTGACCATTACCAGGCCCAGTCTTGTATAGGCCCAGTGCAGGCAGCCACAGCTGCTGTGAATTCACGAATGCAAATGTCACACCATATACAGAAGATAATGTTTCCTGCCACTTTTCCAGCTGGTACAGTCTGCCTCCTCTTTTAAGAAGTCCTCTGAGCTTGGGAATGAATGTTGTACATGTCTCATTTAGGCTGAGCACTTAAAAGTCACTTATTCTGGCACCTTCAGTAGCTCTGTTCACCTATGAGCCTTTGCACTCACAGCTGCTTACTACAAAAGGAAGTTTCTCTGGCCAAGGCTCAGAGCAGCACTTGATGCTGGGCCATTGGTCCGTATGCCTGTGGCTTTCTGAGCCTCTTGGCTGTTTTTATGTCATTATTCTTTAAAACTACTTAAGATACAGATGGTATTAATATTATTGTTTTAAAGAGAAGCCCACAGAAACTTCTAGAAATTAGATAATTCTGTCAGAAGGAGAGACTTTGACCAGGTTCATTTGTCTTCAAAGCTTTGACTTACAAGAATAAATACTGCCCTCCCCAAGTCAAATTCTGTGAAAACATATCACAGGGAATATTTAAGAGTGATAGAAATACTTTCTCTTAAAGATTATTCAAGCTACTTTTTGACCAATGAAAATAGATTACACACACAAAATAATCACCTGTATCATTTATTTTTGTAAGGATTAAACTATTTTCATAAAAAATAAAAAGCCAAAGAGAAAAAGGAAATCCAAAGAGACCAAAACAAAATCCAGAAAGTTAATAATAAGAAGATAAATAAGTAAAACTGTACCTTAACAAAGGAGCTTAGCATCCAAATGAGAATTAAATCAATAATCGAGTTCATATTGAAGCATTAATTTTTTTTTCTTACAGCCTGGAATGAGATTATGCATCTATACTTATAGCTCAGGAGCTCAAACCAAGGTACAGAATTCTTGTATCTAGATTATTGGAAATGACACTTGGGAATATGAACTGGGAGACAGGTTTCCCTGACTCTCTCCATAACTTACAACTCCCTGAAGCAATTATCATCTCAAAATTCTCTTTCCCACTAGGAAAATGAGGATGAGGATGATGTGCTCCATTTTCTACAACAGAGCACAAGATCCCGTTACAGTCACCACTCACGATGATCTCACACCTTTGCAGGCAATAGCACAGATGTTGCCTGTTGGACTCTATATTATCTCTAGCCATTTAAGATGCAGTCTAAACCCTCTATAGATGGAGCAGAGCTCTGGAAGCTCAGCCATGATCCTCATCAACACCCATCTGGTTTTTCTGTTAGTCTCAGACAGAAACTTCCAGAATATGGGACTTTGCCTGTTTGTAGCAACACCTAGGAAACTGTTAGGTAATTTTGAAACACTTATCTGGACAGACTGTTATCTGGGGTGCTGCCATCTTTGGTGGTAAATCTCAGTTCAAAAACAGGACAGCTTGTAGCAGTTTGTTCATTTCACAAAAGTGTATTTATTTCTTCCTGACAGTGACATTGTATTGAATGAGTTTGATGAACTGTTATTTATTTATTTCATTTTTTTGCCTTTGCTCATTTCAAGGATAGTTTATTAGGAAGGCAATTCTGAGCAACACTGGTCTGTGTAAGGAAACTGCTGAGGGCTATCTGGATTGTGCATAATCAGTCACTTATAGCACAACCTGCCTCCTTAATTTCTGTAAGCACCGAAGAGATAAGTAGAGATGTTAACCTTTGCACCTCCTCCAGAGCTCCTCGTGTGCTTATTTGGGAGCAAGATCTGGACACTGGATATATCTGCACATGTGAGCGGAGGATTAGAGAGAATAAAGGTGCACTGGGAATTAAGCAACATGACATTTACATAACAACCGTTTATGACTTTGGGGGAAGGAAAACAATAGACAGAATTCTCAGCACAGGGCAGAGGTTTCCACTGCAGGATTCCCAGGGCCATTAATGAAAATCGTGTGGCTGAATCTTGTCACATCTGCTGAGAACTTTGCCTGAAGTGTCCTCATTATGCAAACTTTAGAGCTCACAAACCCTGGATTTTATTAGCATGCTCTTTTCTAGGTGCCAAAACTTGCCTGTTCTTTTAGTCTATTGAAGCATATACCTTTCCATGTATTTTGCTTCATTTCCCTCAGGTTATATTCTGGATCAAGGGGCAAAAAGAGAAAATAAACAAATGAAGGCAATAAGCTTTATCAGAACGCCAGCAGTTGTGCTGCTGCGGCCTTGGTAAGAAGATCCACTGAACTGGGTTTTACATGGTGTGACAGTTAAGTTGCCATCACTCCCACTGCCGCATAGGTTCTTCAGGAGAACATAATGCCTTCAGAGTCCATCCTGTGAAGGCCTTGAGGAGTGCTCAGGGCATGGTGTTCTGTAGCATTTAAACACTGTCCACCCATGAACCTGTGTGCAAAGCCTGGGGACAGAACCCTCAACGGCCCTAGAAGGCATAGGACAGGATGGTGCCTATAAAACAGCTTATCTTTACCATGTGCTTTGAAAACAAAGAGCACTATTTAGCTCTTTCTCCTTCTCTTGAAGTCTGTATCTTTCATCACTCTGATGCCTCAAGTTGCACCTCTCACATGGGCACACCCAGGCAGGGACAATGGGGAAGGCTGCAGAGAACTTAATCCTATCACTGATTCTGGGCCCTGGCTCACAAACAAGGAAAAAACTCCCTCTCAGGATCTGAGATGCTTTTCTTTTTCCTGGTAAGTTCAGCTCAGCACCAGGAGTTACAGCCAAGATTTTTCTTTGGTTTCTTTGGTTTTTTTAGCATATGTTAAGGCCACAGTCAGACAACTCATTGTTCCAATGCAAAAATACACTGAGATAAAGTCCTTATTTTTTTTTCTTTTTCTCAAAACCTATTATTCAAGTTTTTTTTCATGAAATGTGATTAAGAAATAAAAACAGCCACTCACTCCTTTTCCCCTTTAACAATTTCACAAATTCATGATCTATCTCACAAAGCCACAAGGAAGCTCACAGAGGAAAGAGGCAAAATTCTCTAGTGGAATAAAGAATAGGTTAAAATAAAAAAAGAAAACCTTTTAGACTATCCAAGGGATTAAATAACACTTATGACTTGCCTGGTGAATTGAGTCCCCAGGGAAAAGTGTCAAGTTCTGGGCCTTTTCTCCAAATTTCTAGGGAGGAAGTTTCTAAATTCCCAAGTGCTGGTTCACAATATTGAGAAAGAAGGAACAGGTTGGTGTGTAGTTCCTTGGCAGAGCACTTGCCTTGCATGCCCAAGGCCCTGGTTCTAGCCTCAGCACTGCAAAACAGACAAAGAAATAAAATGAGGACTGTGGAGAAGGTTCACCAGGTAAAAGTGATTGCTTGCCAAGCAAGCTTGGCCACCGGGGAACCCAGGGTAGAAGGAAAGAACCACTTCCCGTAAGTTGTCCTCTGGCTTCTGCATGCATGTTAGGGCAGGCATATGTATGAACTGTCACCTGAAGTGCATCACACACACACACACACACACACACACACACACACACACCTCTCATGGGGGGAGGGGGGTAAGAAACAATGATAAAATTTTTTAAAAATTAAAGAAATATACTGAAATAGCACCTTGGTAAGTGTTCCTTCTATTAGACATTTAGTAGAAAAGGATTTACTTTTAAAAACCTGGAGAGGTGTTTTAAAATATACTTTCAAAATTTATGTTGTACTTCAGTGGAAGAGAATTGAATGAAGAGAGTAGCTTCTCATCTGTAACTGAAGAATGTTCGGGTGTTCTCATTTTCCAATTTTGTTTTAATACAGAGTTTAGATCCTTGGTGGTGCTGCTGTGTTCTTTAGACACAGCAGCCCAAGGCTGGGGTACTCTGTGGATGGAAACTGTTCTAGCAGACAGCTGCCTTCAGCTGGCCGTCTATCTATGACTTCTCTATTATTTCACTCTTCACATTAATTTTGTAGTCACTTTTCTACAATGGCATCCTTAATGATGTTGCTTTCCTGAATGATGAGCTTCCGGGTCATTATTCATGACTTCCTCCTTTGATAGCAGACACCAGTGCCTATGGCTGAAATCCCCCCTCCCACGGTCTCTGCCTGCAGTGTCTGTGCTGGTACAGCAGCTTTCTCCGCTCTCAGGAGATGCCACCCTTGCTGTGTGTGCTCTTTCCTCTTTATGACTGCTCACCCTTTCCTCAAATTCACCCCAGTCCTAATTTCTTCATGAAATGTCTTGAATTTCCGGACAGAACTAGCCTTTCTGTCCTCTACGTCATAGAACAACTTCAGTTTTTAGAATGAGTTCTCATTCTTTTCTGCTTTTCCTTTGAAATATAATTTACTCACTATGCGGAACCATTGTTTAGTCTGTTATCACTGCTTTATCACATGCTAGATGCCTAGTGAATCTGTTGAAATAGTAAACGAATGGACAGCAGTAGTTTGAATCTCCGGACACTGAGGATATAAGATCAACCATTTGTTTTATCAACCCTTTATCATGTCTTTAATTCTGTAGTGTGCTTTGAAATGCTCTTCAGCCTCAGAAGTTTGAGTGAATCTCAGTATCCATCTTACAACCTTTTTTGTTCCTCTGTCTGGATGGAAGATGATCACTCCCTAAATGGAAGCAGGGGGAAACCACTTCCATTTACCTGAAGTTCTTGCTGGTTCTAGACCTAAAAATTATTATGTTCTTATTATAGAATGGACTTAAGTATAGGTAGAGAAAAAATTTTTTTGGAGTTTTTTTTTTTTTTTCAGTTTGTTGTTATTTTGATTTTTTTGTGGGAGTTTTATGTCTTTTTTTTTTTTGGTCTTTTTGACACAGGGTCTCCCTGTAGCCCCAAGCTATCCTGGAACTCACTATGTAGACCAGGCTTGCCTTGAACTCACAGAGATCCGCCTGCCTCTGCCTCCTGAGTGCGCCACCATGACCGGCTTCTTGAACTCACAGAGATCCGCCTGCCTCTGCCTCCCGAGTGCGCCACCACGACCGGCCTAATTTAATTTTTTACTGTGTATGAGTGTATTGCCTACATGTGTGTAAGTGCACCTCTGTTGTGATGCTCACAGAGGTCTGAAGAAGGCGTCAGATCCCCTGGAACTGGAATTACAGACGGTTGTTAGCCACCATGTGGATGATGGGAATTGAACCTCTGCATGAGCAGTCAGTGCTCTTAACTGCTGAGCCATCTCTCCAGCCCCTATGTGTTTGTTTGTTTGTTTGTTTGTTTGTTTGTTTGTTTTGAGACTAGGCCTCATGTAGCCCAGGCTGCCCTTCAACTCCCTGTGTAGCTGAACTTGATGTTGAACTTCTGATTCTCCTTTTATTTCCCAGGTGCTAGGATTATAGGCATATGCTACCATGCCTAGTTCTATAAATTTTTTTTTTTTTTTTTTGTCTTTTTGAGACAAGGTCTCCCTGTAGCTCCAGCTGCCTGGAACTCACTCTGTAGACCAGGCTGGCCTCGAACTCACAGAGGATCCACCTGTCTCTGCCTCCTGAGTGCTGGGATTAAAGGTACGCACCACCATGCCTGGCTTTGTGTCTTTTTCTTAAAACAATCAAAAGGAGTGTGAGGCAATCAGACTCTGGTAGACAGAAGAGCTCGTTTCTTACGCTGGTAAGCCAGCTGGTTAGCATTTATGTGGTGTACAAACTTGCAGGATTATTATTTTTTTTTACTGAATCTGCACTAAAGTGATATTTTTAAAAAGCACATCTATTTAGTAGGCCATCACATTGAGCAACCTTCCAAGAGGTCAGTGTTTAGTGTTCAATCTGCTGGAAGACCGTGGTTAAGTCTGTGCCTGCTGTAGCCTGATGATTTCTACAAGTCACAAGCTCAATGGCTCTGTTCTTCTTTTGTTTTCTCTTCAGGGAAATGATGAGAACAACAACTTGTAGCATGTGGAAGCATTTCTACTGTGAGTTATTCTGGCATGGGGGGCGCGTTGCAAATTCTGTCAAATGAAGCAGGCATTTTCAAATGCTACTACTATGTTCAAATGCATCCGTGTGTGTCAGAGGTGTCATGCAGATGTTACAGAAAAATCTTCCAAGGCTACAAATGAAAAATTTTGGAAAATCCAAGAAGCTAGTCCTGCAGCCGCTGTTCCGGATAGACAGAAAGACCTTCCAAAGCTGGTGCTTCTGTGCCATCCGCCTCATCGCAAAGGCTTGCTCAGTTGTCTTCCAGCTCCACATGTTGCAAGCATCTGTCTGCCAGAAAGAAAGGCCGCAATGGGCACATTTGTAAACAAGATGACACCTGGAGAAGAGCACAGAGCAAACAGCTTCATGAAAGGGCCTTGTTTCCTAGGACTTGTCTTTGTCAAGGCTGCAGAGAGGCTTGCAACACTGAGAGCAACAGCCCCCTGGGGGTGATTGGAGAGGGGCTCTGAGCATTTGAACATGAATGGGTGGTGATGTGGGGAACAGGAAGCATGAAGACAACATCACTGGAAATGCCAGATTTATGGTTAGCCAGACAATGCCACAGAGCAACAGAATTACACAATTTTATAAGAATGGATCTTTAACTCATTTTATAATAGAAGAACACAATAGGACAAGGGAAAATCCATTGCAGGGTATATCAGTTCACCAAGGAAAGATGAAAGAAAATTGTGTTTATTCACTGATGATCAAATAGAATTAAAGTCACATGCAGCACTGCCCTGGACAGGGAGTCACATATCACTGTATGGCAATAGAATCTTCTCCAGGATATTAAAGGAGTTGTTTCCCAACAGATCTATGGAAGAAGAAAAAAGCAGTAAGAAAAAAAAAAAAAATGAAACCCGCTCTTGTCCTAATAGCTGTCTTCTTCTCGCAGAAAGAAAAATATAATTCAAAGTAAAAACTAATAAAGCTGTATCTATCTTCTGAGCACCAGAGAACCCTCTGTAAGAGACATTTTTATTAATTGTCTCAATAAATGAAATGATCTTCTATGTGTTTGGCTGTTTTAGACTTGAAGGGGATTTTAAATTATGAGTGAGGCTGAAACATCGATGGTATTACTAACTGGGAGGCAACTTTCTGTGAGCTCTCTCATGCTGCTAAAATGATTCAAAGGCACAGCTTGCAAGAATAACTGTCTGTCTGTCTGTCTGTCTGTCTCTGTCTCTTTTCTTCTCTTGCTCTCTACAAATGGTAGCAGAATAGGAACACACACAAAGTTTACATAGGAAAAGTTACTTCCAGCTTACAAAACTGAGAATCTCTGTAGGATTGAACTAAATTAACATCGTCTTGTTTTCTGAGAATATAACTGTGGCTGCTAAAAATGTAGCAGGTTGTCTTAGGGGTTACATGTGTTGTTGTCTCAGTGAATTCTCAACACAATCCTGTAGGGTAGGAATATACGTTATTTTTTTAACTGGAGCTTATGAGAACAAAAATCACCAACCTGAGAGATAGCAGGACACTGTTGCACCCATGCTGCAGTAAAGTCATAGCTGGAAGTGACTGTCCCTAGTCCACCCAGCATAGGATGTTCAGCAAGTCCCATCACATGGCATCCTTCTTCTGCCCTCTGTTTCTTATAGTAGATAAAAGAGCCTGGCATATGAATGTAAAAATCTTGCCAAATTTAAAAGAAATGGGCTAACAGCTATAAAGGAGCTACTCTCCAAATGGAGCTTGATTCTTCTGAAGTTTACAAACTTTATACAGAGAAAGTGTCAGAAATGAAGGGAGCTCTAAACATTGTTCAGAAGACTCAGGAGATGAGGGCTCATCCAAAATGACACTTGTTTTTCTGTCTTTCCCTACTACTTTCTCAGTCTCATTGTGTTCTTTATCTGCCTGGTACAGAGGAGAACACAGTAGCGAACAGACAAAATCATTTGCCTCTTGTTACTAATGATGTAGATGGCTTGTTCAATCCAATGCATGTCTGTTTCCCATAACTTAGCTCAGGAGAAAAGAGTTCATCAGCAGACGTGCCCGAGGGTGAAGCAATTCATAGCATGTACAGCAAATGCAGTGAATACACTTTACGGTAGTGTCTAAGCACATTGGTGCTTGCAGAAGCCACATGTCATTCATGAGTGAAGCACTTGAGTCATGACAAATGCAGCCTCATTGCAATAAGGGACTAAACTCAAATTTGTAAACCTACTAATTTCATCCAAAATCTATCATTTTAAAATTCTTTGTGGAGCTGGAAAGATTGGCTCAGCAGTTAAGAACACTGGTTGTTCTTGCAGAAGACCCAAGGGGTTCGAATCCCAGCACCCACATGGCAGCTAACAGCTGTCTGTAACTTCATTTCCAGGGGATCCGACAGCCCCTTCTGTCCTCCGCCGGCATTGCACCACGTAGATGCACTTACCTACATGCAGGCGATACATGTATACACATAAAATAAAAATAATAAACAAAATATTAAAAATAAATAAATAAATAAAATTCTTTGTATAATTTCAATATCTTTAGGAACCTTTTTAAAATGAGGTATAATGATCTCATGTCTGGTGTACCATGCTAGATAGCATCTTCTAACCCAATTTGGCACTTTTTTTGTTCTCTAATTTGCATTTCACCTTGATAGCAAAGAATTTCCTTTCATCTGTATATAAATCATGATCATAAATCATGACATTTGTGTGCCAAGTTTCTACAATGTTCTCTTTCATCTACTTCAAGTCTGTGTGACTCCCTGTTTTAAAGTTTTATCCTTGGCCCTGAAGCACCAAAACTCCCTTCCAAAATAATTTTAATATACTTCCCAATATTGGTTTTAGACTTCCCAAATCCACATACTCATCACTGTGTACAGATGTGTGAGACAGACCAAATTAATGTGCTTTTTGGAATGATTTCCAATAGTGGCTCCTTGCCTTAAGTAATTTTGTCCCTCTTTCTCAAGATTTCACTCATTTATCCTGGAAAGAATCTGAGCAATTCTCACCAACTGCCAGATCTCCCTCCTCCTGAATGGTCACAGCGTTAGGAATCAGTATTAGTGCTACCTGGTGGTTGACTGGTTGGTCAGCAGAGCAAATCTTGATTGAATTGTGTCTCTTAGTGACTGTCGCTTGCTTATCTCACGGCTATCAATCAGGACTTCTTTCTGCTCCTTCTTTTGCTTTTACTTCCTTCTAGAATTTGATGGGGAGGAATCTGGGTGTTTAGTAAAGCATCTTTTATGAAACTGAAGTGGGAAGTGTTAAGGCCATTTGGTTTAGTAGTAAATAATATACTAACCCAGAGTGATGTCATGGTAATCCATCAGTAGTAGACACAGCATCTCCAAGAACCTTGATGACTGAGATGTCCCCGATGTCTCCGAAAGGGACACACTGGTTGCAAGACAAAGCTGTGTCATTTTTCTGAGGCAAGCTCTGATTGCAGAGACGTATCCTGGCTTCTGGCTTTTAGAATTCAGGAGAAAACATTCATCCATACTTCTGGCTATTTAAATTTTCCACTGTCTTCCCTCTGTTTCTCTGCTTTTTTTGGACTGAATTTTTGCAATTTTCATACAATGTAGTTTCATGGTATTTAGATCCCCTCCCCTAGCAGTACCTCCCCTACTACCCCCCCCCCCCACTAAATTTAATGTGCAACCTATAGAGCCTGATTTGTGTCCCAAATGTCCTTCAGTGTGGGTCCATCCACTGGACCCACCAAAAGTCCCATCCCTGTAAAACACTATCTCTCTGCCCTCCCAGCAGCCATCAAATCAGGATAACTGTGATAGAATTTGGCAAAGAGATATATCTTTGTATCTTTATTAGTCTAGTGGGAAATCATTTGGATCAAAATAAGAAAGGAAAGGAAAATATAATTAAACTCCCAGAATTTGCTGGGAATGGTGCCATACAACTTTAATCCCAGCTCCCGGGGAGGAGGGGGAGCAGAGGCAGGCAGATCTCTATACGATCAAGGCCAACAACCCTGGCAAGTTCCAAGCCAGCTAGGGCTACAGGGAGACCCTGTCTCAACCAAACTAAACCAAACAAACAACAGCAACAAAATATCACAGAAAGATTTTTTTTAATGTGGTTATCTATTACTGAATAGCTTTATGGGTTTTCTTTAAATGGTCAACAAATGTGTATTGAGCATATGGAACACATGTCCCATATGGTGGGCGAGGTGCCAAGGACAGAGGCATGAGAAACACAAGCCATGCATTATGGAACTGGGCCCTTGGGATGGAGGGTCACAGCACACAGGTGGATAATGAGAAGAATGTGCAGTGCCATGGAGTGAAAGCAGGGACGAGGAGGGACAACAGTGGAAACTTTAAATAGGATCTTCAACAAAGCCCCAACAGAGAAAGTAATATTGAATGAAAGCCCCAAATGAGTGAGGAATTGGTTAATCCCAGAGAAAGCAGAATTTCTGTAGGAAGACAGATAAAGTGCAAGAGCTGCAAAGCAGCTGTGTGCCTGTGTTGAATGAGAAATGGACCTGGGACCTGGGTACAAGGTAGAGACAGAAGACTAATGTGCAATGAAAACAAAATATAATGGAAGAAAGGTCAGGACACATGAGTCTCACCAGACGGTGTAAGGACTTTGGCTTTCATGTGTTTCAGGTGGTGCTTTGCTGCAGGGTTGTTAGTTCAGGGATCATTCACAGCAGTTGTCTGACTAATGTGCACATAGCCGCAAAATTTAAACTACATTACAAAAACCAATTAAAAATTAGAATATCTAGAAAAGAGTGCAGTGGTGAAAACGGGCGGGTGGGAGCTGAGCACGAAGATCTGGTGTAAGGGCTTAAGGAACAAATGCAAAGAATCAGTTCTTAACATTGCACCTACACTATTTTCACACAACTGAGTGCTGACCTCCATCTACTCATTTCAAACTATTACTGTCAATCAAGAATTAAGGGGATGACTCAGTGGGCAAAGTACTTGTTGTGCAAGCATGGAGGCCTAAGATCAGATCCTTAACTTCCACACAGAAGCACAGTGCAAGGGTATCTGTAAACCCCAGCACTGTGGTATAAGGGAGACAGGCAGATCTTGGAGTCTTGACAGCCAACCAGTCTAGCCATACAAGTGAACTCCAGATTCAGTAAGACACTGTCTCAAATAATAAGGTGGAAAGCCACAGAAGAAGAAATTCAGTGTCAACATCTGGTTGCCATAAGGGCATGCCCACCTGCATATGTGGGTACACATATGCAAAAACAGCATACACACACACACACACACACACACACAGAGACGCAGACACAAAAGAGAAAGTGAGAGCAGGAGACAGAGAGAGAGACAGAGAGAGAGACAGAGACAGAGACAGAGACAGAGAGACAAAGAGACAGAGAGAGATACACAGAGAGAATGAAGTTTCCTAGAACCCTGGAGTACTAGAAACATGGAGCAGACAGGACTGGGGTGAATTTATCCTCTTTTGTTCTGTAAATACTGGATTTAGGATATAGTTTAAAAGTTGATTTTTCAGTTTCTTTAAACTTCTGATATAATTACTTCCCTTTTCGGTATAAATTTTGGGATAATTATGTGGAACGTTCACATTTAAGGTAAAAAGTGATTATGTTTATCTCAGCCTATGGAGGGTATGTGATTACAAAGTAAATAGGGATTTGACAAAGCAGTAGCTGTTTCCTTCCTTAGTGATATATTTTAAATATTTTGTTTCAGAGGGTACACATTAACTATATTAGACCGAGTTTGTTTCTTGAATAAAATGGCCAACTCTGTAATATGAATTCATTGAGCATACAATCTCACCAGTCTAGGATTTCTAAGGGAAGATTTTGGCAGGAGCATTATTAACTCAAATGATATTAACTTTGATAACGTGGTGTGGATTACCACTGAAGCATGGACGCTGTAAAGCTGGTTCAAAAAGTTTATCAAGTAAAGCAGGGTGTGATAGTACATACCTATAATTTTAGCATTTAGGAAAGTAGGACAGGGTGGCAGGTTTGGGCCAGACTGGGCTACATAGAGAGATCTTGCCTCAAAAACAACAGCAAGTAAAAGCAGACAAGCAAATAAACCCTAAAACTTATCCAGTCAACATAAAACCTTCTCAGACTCTGGTTTCTGCCTTGTGAGCTATGATTCTAGCTAGCTAATTATCCTAACTCACCTTTTGTTCAGCTCTCTGAGATGAAAATGTCCATGAAACCTGGGGGCAGGGGGGTGGGTAGAAAGTTGCACAGCTGAGATGCTAAGAACACTTATTTTCCTTTTAAATTTTCCTTCATGTGGAAACAATAGGAATCATTCTCAAATGATGGATGGAGGAGTTGAGATTTCTGAAGCTGCCACATGCTTCCCTTGAAGAGGAAAACACAGGACAGCTTAGTACAGAGCAGAAGGTGGCGGGGGGCACTGGCCTCATTTCTTCTCATAGACTCCAAGCCTCACTCTACCAGGAGTCTCGCAGGGACTCTAAGTCACCATAGGACTGGTTTCTGAGGTGGTTTCCTTCCCCAACCCATGCCAACTGGTCCCTTTCTCCAACCTTTCCTGCTCATACTCCTTCTTATGCATTTGAAGCCATGAGGTAAGGTGGCAAGACAAATGGTAAAGGAACTGCTTCATGGAGGAGACCGTGGTGTCAAGTTAGGAACTGGAGAGGCAGACTGTGGAGGCTGTGGAGGCTATAGGTTATCTAACTTTGTGGCAAACACTTGCACACTGCCTTGTGGTATGAAAATTTTAATTATTTTAATCAGAGTGATAAGGCTGAGCTATGGGACCACAGGTGATTATTTTAGCAGAGTCACATGGACCAGAGGCCCTCTTCAGTTGGAGTAGAGCTGAGAAGCTGGCTCCTTAAGAAATAAATACCAGGTTTGTCTTGCTCATAGTGTAACTGTTTGAGATGTTAGGGGCAAGGGTTTGTAGAGTTGGAAAGGGGAAAAGGGAATAAAAGGGTTTTTTATTAAAATAAAAATATATTTAATAAAATTAGTAAAAATTATTGTCTTCAGTGAAATTTCCTATTACTCAGAAAACAATGAAAATAAGTGAAAACACTGCACCTGAAAATATGCGGCCACTCCCGGCTTTCACTGCGGCCTGCAAGGAAGTGGCTTAGACACGGTCACCTCATCAGAACAATGAATGAAAAGGTGGAAACACTTGAAAACCAACCACTGTTCTGAGAGCATTAGAGAAATGAATTCACAGGGAAGGTTGCTGTCCCCAGAGTAAAAAGACTGACAGGTAGATACAGAGAATCACAAGTTAGACCAGAGCAAAAGCCCTTAAGCAGAAATCACCACGGAAAACAACACGTGGACAGGAGAACCAAAACTGTGAAATACAAAGTGCTGGAGGCTTGTTCAGTGTAGACGGGCTTGAAGGTGAGAAATGCTGGGGTCTCAGTCAGGGAACCCTCATATTTGGATATTATACATCCTCTATGAACTCAACAAGCTTTTCATAGTGGATACCAGGAAAAAAATCATCGAAATCATCAACAACAACAAAAACACACAAGCCTGCTTCCTACCGGGGAAGGAACATTTGATAATACATCAGGGCATCCAGTTCTTGATAAGGCCTGCCATCAGGAAGAATTCTCTTACCAAAGCCTATGGAGT
This sequence comes from Nannospalax galili, assembly GCF_000622305.1. NCBI lineage: Eukaryota > Metazoa > Chordata > Mammalia > Rodentia > Spalacidae > Nannospalax > Nannospalax galili. Next base: position 1,876,116 of record NW_008341028.1, on the reverse strand, counting down.
CGTATAGTCTACTCTACGTCAGGGAAGAAAGGTATCCAACCTCTGCCCCTTTAAGTCTTCCATACAGGGAAAGAAAAATACAATATTTCAGGCCCCTTCAGCCATCCTTCTCACCTAAGGTGGGAGGGGATTGAGACTCACTGTGGCTGGTCAAAGGTCAGGGCACAGGCTCAGCAAGAGACCTAGTCATAACCCCTTTCTTAGGATATTTTCCTCTGATACCTTACACTGTATTATTAAAGGCACATTTGCCTAGCAGCCTAAATATATCTTTTAACAAAATACTACACGACATAGTAAGAGGTCAAACACATGGTTTGGGAATACTGAACGAGGCATCAGAAGAGTCTGATAGGGCAGGAATGCTGTAATTATCAGATCAGGAATGCTAACGAGCAATGATTAATATTCAAAGAGATTTGACAGAAAGAGTAAGTAACATACAAAAAGCAATAGGCAAGGTAAGCTCTGGGGTCTCTCCTTCCCCTCGTGGTTCGTTGGTCACCGATCCACGAGAACAAAGGGAGCAGAAGCGATGAATGGGGTCAGGATGGCCAGTGAGCACTGACAGAAGAATTCAGTGGGGGTTAGGGAAAATATAGTGTGGAGGCAGAAGTCAAAGCTTCAGCTGATAGGTGCTCATAGTATGCTTTATTTACATGTGGTAGTGGGATCCTATCATCCGACTATGGGGCAATGCCTAATTATCATATAGAAAAAAACCTGGGGGTAGTTTTTACTTCAGGTAACTATGCCAAAGGTCATGTTCCAAATAAGGTCAGGCATCCATGCTTGGCAGCACTTTCCAGGTAAGTCAGACAGAGAGCAGGAGGCCCCCCACTGAGAAAGGGAGTCCTTCCTATAGCACCAAGCCCCTTAGAGCTATCCGGACATGGAGGACTACAACCCTAGCAGCAGAGTCCCCCAACAGTAAGCAATGAAGAGAAAACCTAAAAAGAAATGAAATGTTAAAGATTAATCAATGTAACAGAAATAAGGAGCACTCTGATGGGGTACTGCTATACTGGACACAGATGAGGAAACACTGCACATGGTGACAAGGAGATAGAAAGTTCCGGAAGTGACAAAGAACAAAAATGAAAATAAAATCAGAAGAGAGTTATCAAGACTTGCTGGACAACAACAATAAAAAGTGTAGTCCATATATGAGGAAAAGACCAGAAAGAGAACAGAAGCGATACTTTAAATTTTTAAAAATTTTATTTTATGTGTATAAAATGTATTGCCTGCATGTATGTAAATGCATCCATGTTGCATGATGCCCCCAGAGATCAGAAGAGGGTGTTGGATGCCCTGGAACTGGAGTTAGGATGGTTGTTAGCCAACATGTGGTGCTGGGAATCAAACCGGGTCCTCTGCAAGAGCTGTCAGTGCTATTAACTGCTGACTCATCTCTCCAACCTCCAGAAGTGATATTTAAACCACGACCTGATAATTTCCCCCAAATTAATGTCAGGCACCAACCACAGACCCAGAAAGCTCTGAGAAAACCTAGAAACAAATCAGTTCAATATCGGAATCTCCAACTCAAACACCAGAAAACCAAAGAGAAAAAAAAAATGAAAGAAAGAAGGCGGAAGAAAAGAAATACCTTCCTATAGAGGAGGAAACAACATCAGACATCAGAAGAAGAAAGTGGCATTACAGATTCAAAGTGCTGAGGGAAAACCCACTGACCTAGATTTCTATATTCTTTGAAATTATCTTTCAAAAGGAGAAGCCGACTTTTCAGACAAAAATTGAATTAGTTGTTTCCAAAAGACATGCTCTTACAAGCATGTTCTTCAGAGAGAATCAGAGTCTAAAATCTAGAGACGCAAACGAAGAATTCCAAAGATGGAAGGAGAACAAAACTTGTTTTTCTTATTTTTTAAAAAAATTTATGTGTACATATGTTTGCCTGCATGTATGTATGTGTACCACATACATGACTGGTGCTGATGGAGGCCAGAAGAGGCAGCAGGATCCTCTGGAACTGGCACTTTGTACAGTTGTGTCTGTGGAGGTGTTGGGAACCTAACTCAAATCCTCTGCCAAAGCAGCAAGTGAGTTTTCTTAACTACCAAATCATCTCTTTGGCCTCGGTTTTTCATTTTTAATTTGAAGCATCTAAACCTCTCTATCAAGAAAAGGACAGAACCGGCAGGCAGAGAATCAGTTAAGGTGTAGTTAAACTCAACAGCATCATCAGGCAATTGTAGACAACAGACTCTTACAGACTGGTCATCTAAAAATCATCAGGTTACACATCCTTCTGAGGCTCACATGTGCCTGCTGCCTGGCTGAAATGGAATTAAACTAGAAACCAACAACTAATAGATGACTGAGAAATCTCAGAATGTTTGCATATTAGTAACACACTTGTAAATGATCCAGTGGTTAATAGAATTCTCAAGTTATTAAAATATTTTATAATAGATTAAAATGAATATACAACATCAACAACATCAAAATTTGTGGGATGCAGCCAAAAATAATGCTTAAATGGAAAATTATAGCATTGAACGTATATACTAGGAAAAACCAAAGCAAGGATGGTGACTCATGCTTCTAATCCCAATAATTTGGTGGCCAAAGTTGAGGAAAGAGGAACTAGTGAGCCAGGGCTACATAGGAAGAGCCTATCTTAAACAAACAAACAACAACAATAAAAACAAACAAAAGGTGACCTGAAATCTTTCATCTATACATTAACATTAAGAAAAACAGAGCAAAAAAAATATTCTAAGTCATCAGTGGTAAAGAAATAAGAAAAACAGAAAAAATCTATAAAATTGAAATAGGAAATCAATAAAGAAAATGATTGAATCTTAAAGCTGGTTCTTTGAAAGATCAATGAAATCAGTAAGCCTTTAACCAGATTAAGAAAAAAAGAGACACAAATCACTAACATCAGAAATGAAAAGACACCAATACAGATTGAGGCACATTAACAAGTAATGAAGAAATATTATGAACAACTTCTAAGTTTCAATAAAGATACAGATCGCAAAAACTCTCAAGGAAAGAAGTACGCATCAATACTTGTACGTGTTTTAAGACATACTTAATGAAGCGTGAGTAGGAACCCCAGCAGGAAAAAAACTTCATAGCCACTATGTTTCGAATGTGGTTTCTTCCCAGAGCTTGTATAGGTGTTTAATTCCTGTTGTTTTATGTTAATGTACCAAGAGGATGGAAACTTGACTGCGTTGTTTAGAGTTGGGGCCTCTGGGAAGTGCCAGACTTAATTGATCTTAGGATGGAGTTCCCATGATTGATTTCTGGTGACTTTATAAGGAGGACAAAGACTGCCTAGAGATACATATGTATTTCCACCATGAAATGACACAGCCAAGGCAGGCCCTTACCTGTGCCTACAACCATTTGAACATTCACACTCCAACCAGTGAGTCCAAATAAGCCCCTATTCTTTGCAAAGCCTCCTGCCTCAGGTATTCCATTATACTAACAAGAAGCTAACACAATAGCTTTAATTTAAGAAAAGAATCAATGGAACATTATCAGTCCTCTTTGTGTGCAATTAGAACATTTTTGATAATCATTCATATTCCCTACATGAAGGTGAAAATTTACTTGATATCATTAGTTCTTCCTTTGCAGCTCTACAGGGTCTTATTTTATAGCAGCCTATCAAAACTTCATTTTTCAAACTTTGAGTCAGTACAATATTAAGAATATAAAACAGTAAGAGGTGGGAAGATGTCTCAGTCAATAAGTTGCTTGTCATGTAATCATGAGGACCTGAGTCTGGATCTCTAGCACACATGTAAAAATTAAGGCCCGTAGTGCAACCCTCTAATCCTGAAATTGGGGAGTTGGAGACAGGAAGAACCCTGGAGCTTACTGGCCAGCCACTCTTGCTGAATCAACAGGATTTTAGTTCACCAAGAGATCCTGTCTCAAAAAATAAGAAAGACACCTGATATCAACCTCTGTTCTCTACATGCATGTATGTACACAAATGTGCTTGTTAACTCCCACACAGAGATATGTGCACACACGCATACAAAGCTGTTTTTTTTTTAATTTTATCACTATTTTATTTTTTAAAATACAGAATAAGGTTGTCTTTATAACTTAGATTTTATATATATATATATATTTTGGAAGAAGCATTTCATTACAGCTTTAACATACTCATTAACAGTTTCCAGAGCAAAGATATATCTCTTTCAAAAGTGGCTATAAAATATTTAGATTCACTGTTGAATTAATACAGTTATATAATACTGAACTCAGTATAAGCCTGTAAGACATAAAATTGAATGAGTTTTTAACATTTAAAAAAGATCTCCATTTAATTTTAAAATATACTGTTTCTTATGGAAAGACGCATTGTTTTAGCTCACAACACTGAGATGTTGGCATATGCATCTCTAATCTGTATGTATCTGATTATTATTAGTCATAATCAGTTGCACTCGGATACTTGGCAACTGCGTATGTCTATAAAGTCATTGGATAGATTTCAATGGTAATGTTTATCACCTCTGCTAATTAACATGACATGAATTTTTATGCTTCCCCCTCAAATATAATTCACTTTTTTAAATTTGTTGATTTTTTTTGGTGTGTGTATATCATACAGAACATCCCAAACTATCTTATTTAACTGTACACCCACTTCCCACATAGCACCCTCCCATAGCCTCTCTCCCCCCACTAGAGCCCTTATACTCTGTTATCCCTGCTACTGTCTGCTGTGTTGTCAGGCCCCCAGACATTCCCCACTACTTGTCCATCTGGTGAATCTAGTCACCCTATCTAGAGGTCTTTGTTTTAGGAAGGTCAGCTGTTCCTCATCTAGCAAAATTGGTTCTCAATATTCCTTTAGGTAAGATTGGGGTCTGCTGTTTATTTTCCAAGTTCTATGCTGGATTACTATCTGGGAGTCCCTTGGGCCACCCTGGCCAACAATTCAAAAGAAGGTATCTCTTATCTGGCATTGTTACTTGTTAGGTAACATATGGACTCTTAAAAAATTATATTGGCCCCTTTAATCTTTGGTTATACTTTCCTTTTGGGTGCTTAAGATCATATAGTTGGCCCAGATAAACCAATTTATTTTTACTTTTAAGGCTGTTTGAGGATCTGTTCCTCAGGGATCACATGGGCTTAGGAGGAGCCCCTGGCTCCATTCTTTTGCAAGTTCCGCCTATGTGAAGATAAGTCAAAGGTCCTACTCGACCAAGGCTGGCTTCGCTTGGAAGCATGGAGGAAATGATTCCTCTGTGTTGACCCTCCTCTTTATAGACTGGACACTGGTTCAAGTCCATCTTGTGGGGTCTCCTCAGACTCCTTGATCAAGAGGACAGGTGACCCACCACAGTTACAGGACATTTTGAGAAATATTCATAGTCCCCTGAAACTAGTTGACATGGAGGGCAAGGAGCAAAAACTGTCCTTTATGTCCCTCTGACCAAATTAGTATAGGCCTCAAAGTATGTCTGTTAAACATCCAAGAAGGTTAGCTCCACCAGTCTGGTACTTTTAATTACTGTGTGTCATGTAGATAAATCTTGGGCAAAGAGCAATTGTTCTCAGATAAACCTTGCCTAGACATATATTTCTTGATCTGCTATGTATAATTTGTCAGTAGATTGTTGGAGTAATCCCCCCTTTCTCCCTTAATAATGCCCTTCTCCTACAGTCCTATCTCTTTTGAGCTCCTTCTTTCCCCTGATCCCCTAGGTTCCTTGTATACCCTTCCCTCCCCACTCCCTTAAAGTAACCCAAGTTTGATCGCTATCTCCCTTATTAACACCTGTTTCCTACTATTCTTTGCTTTCAGGTTCTTTATTTCCTTTACCTCGCTGGCTCCTTTCTATTATCCTGGTTCCTGTAGTTATGTCTGGATACATACTCACTTCTCAGGATTTGGTTCTAGGATCCACATATGAGGGAGAACATATGTCAATTTTTTTTTCTGAGTCTGTGTTACTTCACTTAGTATAACAGTTCCATCCACTTACCTGCAAATTTCATGATTTCATCTTTCTTTAGTGATGAGTAAAACTCCATCATATAAATGAACCACAATTTTCATTATCCACTCATTAATTGAGGGACACTTACGTTGCCCATTTCTTAGCTATTGTGAAAAGAGTAACAACAAACATGGATGTATGTACAAGTGTCTCTGAAATAGGATGAGTTCTTTGGGTATATGCCAAGGAGGGGTGTAGCTGGGTTAAATGGTAGGTTCACTTGTAGTTTGAGTTCTCCACACAGCTTTCCATAAGGGTTGAACAAGTTTGCAGCACCACCAGCAGTGGATGAGTGTTCCCCTTTCCCCAAATCCTCTCCAACATTTGATATCATTTGTTCTCTTAATCTTAGCCAGTCTGACTGGGGTAAGATGAATCTTAAAGTGGCTTTAATCAGCATTTCCCTAATTACTAGTGATGTTGAACATCTTTTAAGATACTTCTTAGCCATCTTTAGTTCTTCTTTTAAGAACTCTCTGTTCAGCTCCTTAGCCCATCTTTTAATTGGATTGCTTCTTGTCTTGATTCTCTGTTTTTTGAGTTCATTATATATTCTGGATGTTAAACCTCTGTCAGATGTGTCGCTGGTGAAGATTTTCTCCCATTCTGTGGGTTTTCTCTTCATTTCCCTGGTTGCCTCCTTAGATGTACAGAAGCTTTTTAGTTTAATGAGGTCCCATTTGTTGATTCTCTACCTTGTTTCCTGAGCAGTTGATGTCTGGTTTAGAAAATTCTTTCCTACACTTATGTCTTGTAGGTTTTTGTCAATGTTTTCTTCTAACAGTTTCAGAATTTCAGGTTTTACATTGAGGTCTTTGATCCATTTGGAATTGACTGTTGTGCAAGGTGAAAGATGGGGGTTTAGTTTCATTCTTCTACAGGTGGAGATCCAGTTTTGCCAGCACCAAATGCTGAACATGCTGTCTTTCCTATAGTGAATGTTCTTGGCCCCTTTGTCAAATATCAGGTGGCTGAAATTGCATGTACTCATATTTGGGTCTTCAATTTTGTTCCATTGATCTGTGGGTCTATTTTTGTGCCAGTACCATGTTGTTTTTATGACTATAGCTCTGTAATACAGCTTAAAAATCTAGTAATCCCCCCAGCATTGCTCTTCATGCTTAGTGTTGCTTTGGCTATCCAAGGTGTTTTGTGCTTCCGTATGAATCTTAGGATTTTTTTTCCAATTCTGTGAAAAATGTCATGGGGATTTTGATTGGCATTGCATTGAATCTCAAAACGACTTATGGTAGGAAGGTCGTTTTCACAATATTAATTCTTCAAATCCATGAGCGTGGGAGGTCCTTCCATCTTCTGATGTCTTCCTCAATCTCTCTTTTGTGTGTGTGTGTGTTTTTGAGAAAGGGTCTCCTTGTAGCCTCAGCTGTCCTGTAACTCACTATGTAGACCAGGCTGGCCTCAAACTCACAAAGATCTGCCTGCCTCTGCCTTCAAAGTGCTGGGATTAAAGGCGTGGGGCACCACGCCCGGCCCTTAATCTCTTTCTTTAAACATTCAAATTTTTCATTGTAGAGGTCTTTAATGTCTTTGGTCAAGTTTATTATGAGATATTTAATTTATTTGCAGCTATTGTGAAGGGGAGTATTTCCATGTACTCTTTCTCTGATTGCTTGTTATTGGTATATAGAAAGGCTACAGACTTCAGTAGGTTAATTTTGTAACCTGCCACTTTTCTGACTGTGTTAATAATTTCTAGAAGTTTTCTGGTGGAATTTTTAGCATCTCGTAGATATAATATTATATCATCTGCAAAAAAGGGATAATTTGAGCTCTTCTTTTCCAATTATTACTCCTTTAATTTCCTGCTCTTGTCTTACTGCTCTTGCAAGAGTTTCATGCACTGTGTTAAAAAAGAGTAAGAGCACAT
>NW_008341028.1:1867374-1868048 GCF_000622305.1 Nannospalax galili | reverse complement strand
TCTTTTTGATGTGTGTCTGTATGCGGTTTGCAAGTATCTTTTTGAGAATTTTCACATCTATGTTCATTAAGGATATGGGTCTATAGTTCTCTTTTTTGGTTGTATCTTTACCTGGCTTTGGTATTAGAGTGATGCTGGCTTCATAGAAGGAATTTGGAAGTTCTCCCTCCATTTCCAGCTTATTGAATAAATTAAGTACTATTGGATATAGATCTTCTTTAAGTGTCTGATAGAATTCTGCTGTAAATCCATCTGGTCCTGGGCTTTTTTCAGTCTGGAGGTTTTGTATTACTGTTTCAATTTCTTTTTGTTTTATGGGTCTGTTTACACTGTTAATCTCTTTTTGGTTTAGGTTTTATGGTTCCCATGCCTTTAGATATCTGTCCGTCTCTTTTACGTTTTCAAATTTAGTAGCATATAGGTTTTTAAAGTATTCCCTTATAATGTTCTGTATCTTTCTGGTGTCTCTTATGATGTTTCCCCCTTCATCTCTGATTTTGTTTATTTGGAGGTGCTCTTTCTTTCTTTTGGTTAATTGGGCTAGCGGTCTGTCAATCTTGTTTATCTTTTCAAAGAACCAGCTCTTGGAATTGTTGATTCTTTGTATTGTTTTCTTTGATTCAATTTCATTGATTTCCGCCCTGATTTTTGTAATTTCTTCTTGTTTGCAGGGT
>NW_008341028.1:1865401-1866569 GCF_000622305.1 Nannospalax galili | reverse complement strand
CTTGATTACTTTCTGAGTTCCTTGGCATCTGAACATGGATATGAAGTTGTCAGGTAGATTTCAATGGTAATGTTTTTCACATCTACTATTAAGGGGCAAATTTTTATTCTTTGAAGAATTATTATTTTTTTAGTCATTTTTTTAAAAATTTTTATAACTATGTGATTAGAAGAAGCATTTCACTACAGCTTTAACATATTCAGTAGCACATTCCTCAGCAAGAGTACATCACTTTCACAAGTGGGTGCAAGTTTCTAGGTTCACAGTTGAATTAATACAGTTATGTATTATTGAACTCAGTATAAGCCCTGCTATAAACTTCCCTCTAAGGACAGCTTTCAGCATGTCCCAGAAGTTTTGTTTTGTGTATTGTCCTTTTCATTTAGTTCCAGGAATACTTTTCTTTCTTTCTTAATTTCTCTTTTGACCCATTCAATCAGGAGTGTGTTGTTTAATCTCCACGTGTTCATGTGGTAACTAGGGCTTCTTCCAGTGTTGATTTTAAGCATTTTTGTATTGTGGTCTGATAGACTGCATGGAATTATTTCTATCTTTTTGTCATTGTTGAGGTTTGTTTTGTGCCCCAGTATATGGTCAATTTTGGAGAAGGTTCCATGGGGCACTGAATAGAAATTATGTCCTTTGGTGCTTGGGTGGAATACTCATTAGATGTCTGTTAGGTCCATTTGATAGATGGTATTGTTTAAGTCAGATGTCTCTCTGTTAACTCTCTGCCATGCTGACCTATATAATGGAGACTGTGGGGTATTGAAGTCTCCTACTATTAATGAGTTGGGATTGATCTGGGTCTTAAAGTCCTGCAGTATGGTTTTTATGAAATTGGATGCACCAGAGTTTGGTGAATATATGTTCATGATTGTAATATCTTCATGGTTTATTGTTCCTATGATCAGAATGAAGTGGCCATCTTTATCTCTTCTGATTAGTTTTAGTTTAAAGTGGATTTTGTCAGATATTAGAGTTACAACGCCTGCTTTTTTCTTAGTGACATTTGCTTGGTATATATTTTTTTCCATCCTTTCACCTTAAGGTAATGCCTGTCCTTGAAAGTGAGATGAGTCTCTTCCAGACAACAAAAATATTGGTTTTCTTTCTTAATCCATTCACCTCGTCTGTGTCTTTTGACTGTGAAGTTCAGTCTGCTAAC
>NW_008341028.1:1864683-1864926 GCF_000622305.1 Nannospalax galili | reverse complement strand
ATTCTGTTGAAGATCTGGTCCATGCCATTATCTTGGGATTCTTCTCCTTCCTGTATGCCTATGATTCATAAATTTGGTCTTTTTATGGTGTTACACAATTCCTGCATATTCCATTCTTGTGATTCCTTAAATTTTTCATAATCTTTGCTTGAGTGTTCATCCACTTTATCTTCCAGTCTTGATATATCCTATTGGTTTGGCTTTCTCCTGTCATTTCTAATTGGCTTACTGAGTGTTTCACTT
>NW_008341028.1:1855858-1864665 GCF_000622305.1 Nannospalax galili | reverse complement strand
ATTTCAGCCTGAGTATTCTTCAATATTTCTAGCTCTTTTCTGAATTCATTCAGAAGTTTATCCCTATCTTCCTTCAGCTCTATGATTACCTTGTTTGTGTGTTCTTTAAATTCACTGAATTCTTTTATCATATTCATCATTGTTCTTTTGAGTTCCATGTCCCGCATTGTCTCTAGGGGGTTCTCATTGTGCTCCTCTAGAGAATTACTGGCATTTGGTGGGGATATGTTATTTTGGTTTTTCATGTTATTCTTTTTTCTCTGTGATTTTGACTTGTGAATTTCTTTTGCAGTTTCTGATTCTGGTGTGAGATTCAAGCCTTCAAGTTTAGGTCTGCTTGTTTTTGTAAACTTTATGTGCCTTTGTGGTTTACTTTTGGGGCATGAAAAGCTGGTTAGTCTAAGCTTCCAGTTCTCTCTTTTGATTTTATACTGGAGTGGCCAGATTGCTTTTGTCTTCAGGAGTTCCCACAGAGACCCAAGTCAGATGAGGATCAGATGCTCTCAGGTTTTCTCCTAACGTCTGGATCCCTCCAGGAATGATGTTGTCCTCAGGAATTTGGGTGTTGGGCTGGCTTGGGAGCAGGGCCCAGTAAAGATGCTGGTCTCAGGCAGCTGGTGGCCTTGCCACCTAGAGGTGCAAAGGGAGATGGGGAGGGAAGAGGCCCCAAGGGCTCCTGGGGACTGCAGGGAGGAACTGGGTTGGTCTGGATGCAAAGGATCAGGAAGCTAAGAGGTCTGCCCCAGTGTCCAGTAAAGAGGCTGGTGGGTTGTGCAGCCCAGGGAAGCAGAGGAAGGTGAGGATGGGACCAGGCCCAGAGGGCTCCTGGGGACCACAAGAAGGAACTGGGTCGGTCTGGATGCGAAGGTTCAGGAAGCAGTGGTTTTTCCTGCTGGTGTCTGGGGTGCCAAGACAAGGAATGGGACCATGCCCAGGCTAGGAGGAGTGACAGGCAAGGGAGATGAGAGAGTGAATAAGTCTGGGGGAGTCAAAGCATGGAGGGCATGATGGAATTACCCAGGAGAGAGGCTGGCGGGTTATGCAGGTCTGGGTAAGCAGAGGGAGATCAGTTTTTAAAGGCATACATATATGTATATGCATACATAAGCACACATACATACATACATGGACATAATAAAGCTTGTCTAGGAAGTTACATCTTCTTGGAAGCCCATTGAGTGATTTTAAAGTTCTTACAGTGTTTTTATGTAATCCCACGCTGGAAGGAGACTCAGAAAACTGATAAAACCAAGTTCCAAACTCCCAGGTTTCAACTAGTCCAGGGATTTTTAGAATTAAGGAGTCTTTAAACCCAAATCTTATCCTAACCACTCTGCTTTTTAATGGATTTTAATGGTGAAATTGTTTTCTACTTGAAACCAATTGATAGTTCCTTTCTTGTACGGAATACTTTGCCTTCCATTTACTTCTATTATACTGCTTTCCTTCACATATTTTATGTTCTAAGCAACCAATTTATAACATTTATAACATATTAGCATGCTTGGCTAAGACTTTAGAAAGAACAGAGTCTTGGAGTTGGAAGTGGCAGGTGAGGGCCACTCATAGACATTGGCACAACATCCTGGGCATTCCCAGCTTTGCTGGTGAATATTTCTGGTCCCATGGCACACACCACCTCTCAGTGAATCCATGGGCCTTCCATTGTGAGGATCAGGAATGCAGACAAACAAAAGGGAATAAAATATTGGTGTCTATTGTATGAAAGGACTGATTCTCCTACTTTCCAAATCTTGCATTTTTCAAATAGGAGTTGAGGGGTTTTTTAAAGATCTAAAGATTTTTATAGGCAGCAAAGTACCAAGAGGTAAAATTTGTATGGAAAATGAATTCTACTTTACTGATAAAAGCATTTGTGTGTCTTCAAGTACAATTTCAAAAGTGTAAGACATATGAACTAAGGAATAATAATTTTTATTGTTAAGTATTCATCTTAATTATCTTTATGTTAATAAATTATATCAATTATTCTCTCTGGCTTCTAGTCTCAAATGGTTAAGGCAGAGTTTATGCTTTGAAAACTATAATGCTCTAATTAGGCAGTGAAACAAACATACTATAGAACAAAATGCACAGACACACCAAATTCCACTTTATTTTGTGTCTTGTCTGACTATGTGACTGAAGTTGGTGAGCTTCAGTTTCCCCATCTGGAGAGTGGGAGTCACAGTAACTACCTGCAGCACTCTGGTCAGGATCAGTGATTATGAGATGCTTCATGTAAGTCAAGTTTTGGAATTCCATTTTCTTGTTTGAAAGCATTGGTTTTGTATACAGTGCTTGCTAATCTGAAATTCTGGTGTGGTGAGGCAGTACAATTACTTGATACTTTCTCAAGTAGAGCCGCAGGTTTTCATCAGCCAAAGCTGATGAGCCTTTCCCAAAGGTCTTTTCTCCTTTCCTTGTGCAATGTGCACCAAACCATGCCTATGTGCCCTGCCAACAACTGTAATTTTGATACTGACTTTCAGGTGGTTTTCTCAAGGCCCCTTTCAGGGGGTGTTCCTCTCAGTAATCACCTAAACTCTAAGACAAACAGTGGTCCAGGAATGCAGAGGGGCACAACAAGCAGGAGTCTGAGTAGAGATGGGAGTTAGCATTCCTACAGTCATATGTTTATTCTATATCTGTTTGTTAAATCTCCAAAAATTAATGTAGCCTAGGGAATAAAACAGGCCATTACCCAGAGGGTCTGGAGCTCAGTATTTATCTACCATTATATATTGGGGAGAAGAATAGTGAACATAGCAGAGTGGGTAGCTCAGATAGTAAAACGGTAAATTCAATGGCTATGGTTCATGAGAGGAAAGTGAAGTAAGGAAAGGCACATAGGAAATAAAGACACTAGTGTCACAATCTTAGGGGACCCTGGGGAGAAGCTACAGACAAGTCATAAGCAGGAGGCAGGGGTCTCCCAAACAAAAGGAAGGAAGATGACATCATCAGTTTACATGGAAAAGAGCAAAGACAATGGCTGGTAAATTCTAGGGAGGGCTAGAACTCCAGTGTGGCCACAGAAGATCAAGCAAAGGGTATAAGTTTATTTCCCTATGTGACAAAATGCCCTGACCAATGCAGCTTAAGGGAGAGAGGGTTTATTTCAGCTCACAGTTTGAGGGTACAGTTCATCACAGTGGGGAAGTCCTGGCATTGGGAACTTGAGTCAGTGGGCTACACTGCATCTACAATCAGAAAGAGGAAAGAACAGTGAATGCTCTTGCTCACCTTGCTTTCTCCTTTTTATTCAGTTCGTGACTCAGGCACAAGGAATCATGGCACCCAGTTTTAGGGTAGTCTTCCCACCTCAAGCAACCTAATCAAGATAACCCCTCACAGTCATGTCCAAAGGCAAACTCAGTCTAAATAGTCCCTCACAGGAGCCTAGAGGTCTGTCTCCTAGGTGATTCTAGACAGGTCAAGTTGATAGTTAACACTGATTGCCACAGAGGGAAAGCCAGGGAGGCCTAAACTCAGAGTCTAAGGTGATGTATGATGTAAGCCTTGGATGCTATTGCTAAAACTTGGGCTTTCAGTCAGTGTGACAGATTTCTTTGGAGAGCTTTGAGCAGAGGAGTGTAGACTGATAACGTTTACCAGGGTGTTTCTCACCCTTGTGTACCAAGCAGACTGCAGAAGATATGATCTATAAAACTCAAAGTTTCTCTCCAGTGAATCAACCCAAGCTCCTAGCATTGCATCAGAATCATTTTCTACACTGAATTTGGGCTGATTCTGGGACTTGCTTCAACTAACAAATGTGACAGAAGTAATTCTTTGCTTACCAAGGCCTGATGGATTCATTTTTGAAAACTTTAAGGGTTCTAGGACTCTGTTTCATTTCTGTTGCTGTGATAAAATAACTTGGCAAAAATAGCTTGGAGTGGGTGGAGCTGGAGGGATGGCTCAGTGATTAAGAGCTTTTGTTGCTTTTTTGGAGGACCAGAGTTCAGTCCCCAACACCCAAAAGGGCAGATACACACACATACTTGTACATTAATAAAATAAATAATAAAATTAAGTAATAAAATAAATCTTGAGGATGGAGGGATGACTTAATGGTTAAGAACACTAGCTGTTCTTGCAGAAGACCAGGGTCCAAATCCCAGCACCCACATGGCAATTAACAACCAATGGTAACTCCAGTTCCAGGAGATCTGATGCCCTCATCTGTCCTCCGCCTGCACGTCACTACATGGGTGCACTTACACACATGCAGGCATAACACTCACACACATAAAATAAAAATTAGGAAAAAAATAATAAAATAAATCTTTAAATAGCTTAGGGGAGAAAGACTTTTTAAAGCTTATAATTCCAGGTTATGGTCAATCACTGCACAGAAGTTAAGGCAGAAACCTGGGGCAGTGAGTCACATCCACAGCCGAGAGAAGAAAGACTGTTGCTGCTCAACTGGCCTTCCCACTCTTTTGTCTTGCATTCTGCCCGTGACATTGTGTCACCCACATTCAGAGTAGGTCTTCCTATCTCAACCCAACTAAGACAATCCCTCAGTCGTGCCACAGGCAGGCCAACCTATCTCATGGAGACTCATTGAAACTCTCTTCCCAGGTGCTTCTAGATTGTGTAAAGTTAACAATTAAAACTAATTATCACAATGGAGCTGTGGGAAGGTGCCAGTGGGGACAGGGGTATAAAGATGATTAAGATTGTTTGAGCTATTTTATGTAAGATATCCAAGAGTTCAATAAAAAAAAAATTAAAAACAAAACAAAACAACAACAAAAAACTAATCATCACAGACTCCATGTTGGAAGTTCAGTGATCTTGTTGGTGATGTTTGCTGGAAGGCAAACAGAATAGCTTAGCAACCTTGGAGTCCACTTGGCTTGGGATGTCTATCTTCCTCTCTCCCAACAATGCTCTTGGCAGCCTTGGGTTGTTTCCTGAATGTGCTGTATGCAAACACCCCTCTCTGAGCTATGCACCTACCAGCCTGTTAGCAACCTGGGATCCCCCACGTGCATTGAGCTGCAAGTACACCTTATTCTGAGCAATGGATAAGATGTTCCTCTCCTTAATGGACATCAAGCATAAACAAATTCTATTTAAATATATCCCCTACACACCCAGGTACAAAGACAGGAGGACCAGTCCAGTCTGAACTAGTTTTGAGTGCATAAACAATAAGGCAAATTGTGTGCTCTAAGTGAAATTTTCTAGAGGACCTCCCATTTGTTATGTACACTTATGGACCCTTGGGGATGCATGTGATTAAATTCAGATGCATTATGGGAAGGGACATGCAAAGTAGAAAAATAAGTTTATATATCTTTATCTGCCAATCAAAACAGAGAGCCACCTTTTTATGTCCTTCAGCAGCCAAACTTTTTCTTCTCTTGAATCCCATAAAAGGAAGCCCCAATCAATAATCAAAGCTTGTGACTAACTTTTCACTCATGTGGCTCTGAAAGAGTGACATTGTCACTCTTGAGAATGTATGTGACGTGTACTATATTTTACTGTGAATAAAGTTGCCCTGTAACTTTGCAAATCTGTGCATGCCTCTATTACAACTTCTTGAATAAGTGGTCAAAAACCTGGAAACACCTGGCCCAGACCTTGGCCACCAGTAACAGAGAGTTCACATGTGAGGCCATGTGGGAAACATGGGAGGGGAAACTGAGGCCAGAATTACTCTGCTGAGCCCAAACCACCCGGGACTGCTGAGGAGCTGAACGTGCAATGCTCTTTTGGACTGTGTCTTGGCATCCAGCTGATGTAACCATGTTGAGCGATCTCAGGGGAATTCTTACCTAACTGTACCACATACAGCATCACAGAGTCATGAAAATTCATTAAATATGTAGTTTATAAAAACATCAATCTCAGCCAGGCGTGATGGCATACGCCTTTAATCCTAGCACTGGGGAGGCAGAGGCAGGCAGATCTCTGTGAGATCAAGGCCAGCCTTGTCTACTTAGTGAATTCCAGGCCAGCTGGGGCTGCACAGGAAGAACCTGTCTCAAACAAACAAGCAAACAAAAAACCACCAAGCTCAAGAGAGGCCTGATTCAGGGAAGGATCATGGGAATTATGGAGTGAGCAAAGGCAGCAGCTGGTGTAGATGTGACTTGAGCCATAGATGAGGCAGCAAAGATGGAGCTAAATGGCCAGATCCCACATGATTTGTAGGTAGAACTTTCTACAGAATGTATGTGAATTGTTAAGGACAGATAAGGTTGGGGTGAGTGAAAACCCTGCTTGATGTTGGAACGAGTCCATCCTGCAAGTCTTGGGCCACCACACGAAGGCCTGACAAACTTCAGCTTGTGCCCACACAAAGGGCTGGGCAGGGAAGTGGAGCCGCTTGGTGTGATGAAATGGTAAGAAGACTAGAGGTGGCCAATCCCACAGGAAATCTGAGCCCAGAGGTCTGGTTTCAAGCTTTTATACGGTGTCAGTGGTTTCAGATGCAGCCTACAGCTACTGATCTGACCTGAACTCCAGCTTGCATCCTTGACTTCCTACCCCTGTAGTTTAACATGCAGCCACTGTTTTGCTCTCCCAGAGGTCTAATCCCTTTAAGCTGGTGGGAAGCCTCCATTTCTTCTTAAATCCTAGCAACACCTAAAGAGCATTTGTACATAGCAGAGGTTAAATCAGCTCGTCTCTGATTCGTGCTGTGACTTCTTGCCACAAAAGCTTTGCAGATCCAGGATGATGCTTCTCTTCACAGATCCAGGGGTGGCTCAGAAATAAAGACAGCATTCCTGTGTGTGAAAAGCTGCCTCACTAAACATCCCACTTCCTCAGGAAGCAATGCATTATTTTTTCCATCTGGCATATGTTAAATAGTTGTGAAAATACAGGAAGTTCCTGTGAATTTTCTCAAAAAGTCTTGACAGTCTTTGCACCATTTTGGAATATTCTGATTTGTATTATGACATTTAAATTGCGATAAAACAAAATAACATAATATAAAATACGTTTTCAGAAGTAAAACCCAGTCAGTCTGTATGATGCTTTCCTCACCTCTGTGTAACACTAAGGACATTTATGTAAACAAAAAAACAGGTGAAAACAAAAATGAAGGAAATTCGGTTTTTGAAATTCAGAGTGTTGAATCTGAATCAGTCACCTAAAGTTGTTTCAACAACATTTTAGGAACATTTACTAAAATATTTGGTTTCTTGATATATAGTCATAGAATGTCTGAACACTATGAAACTTGGCATTATTCTAGGACAATCTCTTCTTTTAATAGATGAAGAACCATAAGTCCAAAGAAGCTACAACTTTCCATAACTCACAAAACAAGTTAGAGGCACAATCAAGGATCTAATCCAAATCTAATAATTCTTAGTTCAGTTTTCTTTGAATATAAGTATCTATACCTGGGGCCCTAGATGACTGCACTTCTTCATCCTCAAGGGGATGTGATGAGCTGAGCTACTGTGGGAGACAGATAAACAGGAAAAGAAGAACTCAAAACGCAGCTCCGGAGGGAGTCTCTGGGTGCCCCAGTTTGATATACACTTCATGGCTTCAACATGACATGTGGATAAATATAAGTAGGCATGAAATCAGATGTTTAACCATGAAATCTGTTGATTTATGATTTCCGTAGGGTCCTCCTGCAGAGAAGAACCTCAGAATGTAGCCTCAAGGTTCTTGCTCTTACCCCTGTAAAGAACCAGATAATTGGTTATTTTTTCAATGAAGTGCAACTGGCTCAGATTTAACTGAAGGTCTGGAATTGGGTTCCGCCATTTGACTGGAAATTGGCTCTTCTTTGGCCCTTCTTCCTCCATGGATGGTACCCATTTCCCTTGGACACCATGCCTTCTGCATGCCACATACTCACAAAGAAGCCTCCCAAACGACAGGTGCCACTCTCTGAAATATTCTCAGAAACTGATTTAAGGGGACAGGTTGCTATGCTGGCTTTTTCAATCATTCTTAGTATTCGTTATCCCTCCCTTATCCCCTACTGTATCTTACTCTCCCAGCCAGAGCTCTCTCCACTTAAACCTTCTTCTTAATCATGCCCTCTTTCCCTTAATATCAGGTATGTTCTACTGTTCCCCTCATGGAAAACCTGTAATTTCATATATAATTGGTGTTACAATTTCATTTTAATGTAGAGATGCAGATTAAACATTAAACTACTTGCACAAGATCACTCAGGTGGTGAGCATTCAGGTGGTGGTATAGTGTTGCACAACAATAACCTAATTCATATGTGTAATATTTTAATTTAATTTTAATTTTAGCTGATGTGTAAAAATACAGATTGCAAATATTATTGTATAATATATAATGTTTCAACTTGATGTATACTTTGTATAAAGTTTAAATTAGGCTAAATATAGACATCTCCTCAAACGTTTATCAGTTCTTTATTGTAAAAACTTTTAATATATTCTTGTACCTGCTTGAAGCATGTAGTTTATTATTCTTTTCTCTGATGTCCGTAACATGCATGCTAGAACTGTTTTCTTGGTACTACCCAATTGTCAGTACCCACTGCTCAGTCATTCCCATCCCTCCTTCAACTCCTTGTAATCATTATTATAGTTTCAATGTCTATAGAATCAACCCTTTTAGATCCAAACATGAACACTACCAACCTGTGTTTATATTACTTCTCTTGGCTTATTTTACTTAACATAATGGCTTCCTATTTTATCGATGTTATTCCAAAATCAGGATTTCATTTTAAGGCTTTTGTACCACATTTTCTTTGTCGATTCATCAGCTGATGGACATCAGAGTTCTTTAAATATGGAGGGCAGACATGTCATTGATGAAACAATTTCATTTCC